>NC_061122.1:167624925-167641468 GCF_002878395.1 Capsicum annuum
CGTGTCAGGAAGTAAATATGGAGCACATGAGGCCTAGTTGATTACTATAAGAAATTGAACTACCTGTATGGAAGTAGGAGGTAAATAATATCGATTTCATTATGGGACTTCTACGATTGTAGAATCAGTTTTACTCAATTTGGGTCGTCATTGATATGATGACAAAGTCTGCTCACTTAATGCCATTGACAAAAAATTATTCTGCCGAGAACTATGCATAGTTGTTTTTTTAGAAGGTTGTAAAGTTGCTTGATACGCCTATATCGATTATTTTGAATAATGGTACTCAACTTCCTTACAATTATGGCATTATTTTCAATGTGGTTTAGGGACTAAAGTGGGCCTTAGTATCGCCTTCCACCCTTAGGCAAATGGGCAAGCGGAGAGAACCATTTTGACTTTGGATGATATACTTCAAGCTTACGTAATCAATTTGGGTGGTATTTGGTATGACCACTTATCTCTCATTGAATTTTCCTATAACAATAGTTACGATTCTAGAATTGGTATGGCCCTGTTTGTATCATTGTATGGTATGAGTTGTCAATCTCTTATTGGGTAGTTCAAGGTATGTGAAGTGGAGATATTTGGCTCAAATTTGGTTTGCCAAGCTATAGTGAAGACAAAGGTGATTTGTGAATAGCTTTGGACCACCTAAAGTTACCAAATGTTCTATGCAGATGTAAGGTGAAAAGAGTTAGAGTTTAAGGTTAGAGATTGGGTGTTCTTGAAGGTGTCTCCCATGAAGGGAGTTATATAATAGGAATGACAGGGAAGCTCAATCCCTAGTATGTCGACGTGTACTTTGTTTTAAGATGGGTCTGTAATGTTTTTTATGAGTTAGATTTACCCTCTAGCATAAGTTCTATTCATTCGGTAATCCATGTGTTCATGTTATGAAAATGCGTGAATAATCCTTCGTTGGTTGTTCCCTTGGAAAACATTGGTATTTCAGATTCTTTAGCCTATGAGAAGGTCCTATTAAGGATTTTGGATCAGCAAGTTTGTTAGTTATAGATAAAATATGTGGCTTCGATAAAGGTTCTTTGGTAGAATCAAAGTTTGAGAAAGCTACTTGGGAAGCCGAGGTGGACATGAAATCTAAGTATCCATTCCTATTCCCCTTTCTAAAAATCCGTGCTTGAGGTTTGTTATATTCTTACCATCCCAATTTTTTGACTTTGTTAAAGGAAAGATTGATTTCCTTGGCATCTTTATTTTCTTACTTAAAGGTAAGTGTAGAGATGTTTGGGGTTTAATCATGCTAGTAAATGCTTTGTCCCATCATTCACGGATAAATGAACTTGGGGGGAAACTAAAATAGCCCAGACTTTGGTCTTTGCAAATTTCCTGAACTTTAGGCTCTCTGCCCTTCTTACAACACACACCATGAGTCATATGATCTCATTATACGTCTAGGGACCCAAGTCATAACTAAGTCCTTAAGATCCCATGTCTTATAATACCTTTTGGTCATCTATTTCACACTTTACAAAATCTAACACTCTCTAAATTCTTTATAAAACTTCTCAAGAAATATTTGTCTAGGGTTTCTTCAACATGTTCATCTTAGGGATTAATGATAAAATTAACTTTGCGAATCTTCGTAACTTTGGAATTTTACTCTTCCCACATTATTAGTTTGCTAAAATCATATGAATAAGCATTGTTCATAAGTCATTAATAGTGGTTTTGAAAACCATGGGTGAGGGTTTGAATGCGCAATGTTGAGTATTATTGTCTCATGGTTTTAATAATTATCATACATGTTTTGATAATAGCTTTGCACAAGTGGGTCCATGGGAATTATGGTTTAACAAAGCGTCATCTTTAGCCCTAAATTTGTTGGTTTTTGGCTTTGATAATAGTATGCCCTAAAACTAGTTTGTGAAAATGTCAATGAGAATGATTTTGTTACATATTTAATTGTGTGTTGAATTAAGGCATTGGCCTACGAATGCTAATGATTGGTAAATAGTTTATAAATACCATGTTGGTCATAAATTGATTTGAAATACTAAATCTGTTCGAGTCCCTAAATGATGAATTGAATTAACATCTCTTTTAGACAATGGATTCGAGTCCTAAGTTTACTAATAATGGTTATGGCATGTTGTACTCTTAAAAGTAGGTTTGGTATTACGATTTCTATGGGATGCTTTTGGAAAGTAATTGGATTAACTTTTGTATATGTAAAATAAATATTCTAATTTGGGGTTTAGATCAGGATATGTAGTTGGGGCTTTAAAGTGGAGTCCGAAGGACTAACATAGAAAATCACATAGTGCTACAGGTGTCTATATGAATAGGAGGTTTGAGTCCGCCATATTATATACATGGGTACCTAAGTCACCTTCATTATGTTGGGAGGTTAGAGTCCCCTATAATGTCTTATACAGATATGGATTTTCTCTGGTTCATGTAGCTATATGAATTGGGGCCTTTCTAGCTAAGGGTGAGTTTAACCCTTATAGCCCATGGGTGCCTTGTTATATGACGGTTATGCTACAAATCTCAGGTTAAGGTTTTCAAAGTTCATTGTAAGCCTTATTTCTTACCTCGGCATATCATATTATATTTATGTGTATGTATTTCATATGATACTATGCTTTGGATGTTGCATTGGTTTTCAACTAATATCTTGACTTTATTTTGTTCCTCTATCCCTGAGTTACATGCTAGTGCTCCAACCACTAAATATCTCAAGATGTTGTAACCCCACGCGATGCAGAAATTGAAACATCTTTTAATTTTCTAGCATAGTGATTAGGTGCTCGAGTCAGTTCATCTGTTGATAGCAAAGAGGTGAGCTTCCATACTTCACAAGGCTTTATTTCATAGTCCTTATTCCTGTGCGCTAGACCTTGTTTAGACTTTGTTTTGGCGATTGTCCGCGGCATGTCCCCATATTTTATTGATTTTTGTTTTATAAATGCGTTGTTGGACTACTGTGGACTTGGGTGGTTTGACTAGTTGTTTGGTGACCAATGTTTTTCCAGTTGCCGGCGGTTGGTATAGACTTACCAGGAATTGTTGTTAGATTTTATTCTATGCTATCTTGTTATATGTTCGAAATTCATCTGACATTTATGGTTATTGGGTTGTTTAGGCTTGGTAAAGGGGGTGATCTCTGGTCCATGTGGGACTTGAGATACGCATCATGGCCAGGCCCTCGTTCAAGTCATGAAATAGTAACACTCTGACTATCTACTAATCTCTACAAAAACTCATACGATATAAAAACTATACCAGTAGCAACAACTATAGTAGAGGGATGATACAAATACCTCAATTTTCTTCAAAGTAGATGTTGGGACTGAAGTGGATGTGATTGGGGTCCCCTTGTCCTGTGTGCTCATATCTGGGAAATCTCTATTCTCCCCCATCTTAATATCCTTACTAATACAAACATCCACTCCATGTCTTTTAGTAGGCTCCGCAAGGATTGATGGGACTGTAGACTTGGCCGGAATGACTATCGAAGGCGTATGAGACCTCTGTGCAAGGACTGGGTTTATGGGATCCTTGATCATACTAGTCTTATGCCACATCCATTTCCTCTACTCTTGTATAAACACTGTGAATCTCTTGTATATCGGCCTCATTACATAGTAACTTAACTAGGTAAGGAAAGGGCAATGTAGTCGCCTCTCCAAATGCCCACTCGTGAATATCATATCTGATGATGGACGTAAAGTCAATATCCTAACCAGCCATAATGCTCGTAATTAGTGCTACACTATCCCATGCAAGTAAGTTTTTTACTGCAGTCGAACATAAATGATAACGCAGTAACAGTAATCAAAACTTTGCAGTAAAATTCAGCACTGCTTTCTTAATCACACCTTGACCCTCGACCCAAGGGGCATCCATACCAATATGTGAAGCATAACTGGCAATTCATCTCACCAAAACTATCGTCTAACTTCTGTACTCAGCCTCTTTCATAGCACGTCTGTCATATGCCAATGTCACGATGATCACACTCTTCTCTAGACGCAGGAGCTGTATAATTTAGGCCAAAAATAACTTGATGGATAGTTGTAGTGGAAATATCAATCATGACCCCTCTCACAAGAACCTTTGCTAACTCAGGATACACTGCATGCCTGCAATATATAGGCATTGTCATTTATACTGTGGCATAGTAGAAGGAATAGAACTCATGCACCACTACCTAGCAATACAAATCCAAGGGTCTGCTTATCCACTCCAGCATATACCTATCAAATGAAGCCTGCAATAATAGTGCTCCAGCTAACCCTAACAAATCTATCTATCTCTCCTCATAAATACCCCTCTTGGGCGAACATTTCTCAGTCACAAAGTTGTCTCTCTTATAAAGTTGTCGTAACCCTTTTACACACCATCTCAGATTAAACACATCAATATGCTTCATCCAGATGTGGTTAGGGTAAGAAGTCTAAATTGTCTAGGATGGTGGCTCCTGGTGGGATATATGTGTTGTACCCTTCTCAAACTACGGTATTAATAATATGGCTTAGGAACTGGTGCTTTGGACATATCCTGTGACCCTTCTTCAAACTGGGGGTCCAGTGTATCTGTCTCTGGAAGTGACTCTAACTCCACCTCCTCCACCTCATCATCCTTTTCCTTCTTAAACTGGGGAGAGTATGGAGGTCACATCATAGACTTCTTTATCCTTAGCCTGGGTACTGGTGTAATTATCTATGACTAAGCTCCAAGTGGAGTAGAAGTAGGTCATCTACCCAACAGTGATTGGTCTGTAAGTGGTACACCTAATGTAGCTTTAATAATAGTCTTAGCTGTAGCATGATTTTGGGGTTTTTTATGTAGCTGTATCACTCTGGTCGGGGCGGCTTTAGTCGGGGAAATGAGGTTCTCCTCCACTAATTTACTGCTTTTGGAGGAGTAGTCCCTTCGCCTCAAAGGTGTTGCCTTCTTCTTTGAAGCCTTTGGTGCCATGTGAACCTGAAAAAACCAAGTGTTAGGTTACTAAAGATAGTGAGAGACTGCAAGACATTGAAGAAAAATTTAAAATTTGAGGTCTTCAAATTTTCCCTCAATTTTACTTTCCTACAACTTATACACAACCCGATCATGTCAAAAAATTGCACGTAAAATAGAAGCAAACTTTTCAATACAAATGCAGCATACAAGACTCTTGGGATTCCTCAATCTTTACAACTTCTACTTATGTTTAGGGCATAATCAATAAGTTTAATTAAAGAAAAATTTACCACTTTAGATTTTTAGGATAATTTAAGGATCCTACAAACAAGCTTGTTTATTTATAAATAATTTGCATCCAATTAAACCCACCAACTTACTTATTTTTAATTTAGCACAAGATAATACTATTGGGAGCCAAGAATGCTACCTTTTGTTAGAAGAATCATTAGTGAAGATTGAAGAAATTGAATAAACCTAGAATTGATGTGCAATCATTAGTGAAGAATGAAGAAACCTAGAATTGAGAAAACTTAGTGTTCTTCCCTTATATTAACTTTGGAGGACGTTGGTCGGTTTTAATTTTATAGGAAAGAAGAAATTTTGAGGTTAAATGGGGTTAAAGGGATAGTTTAGGAGCTTAAAAATCCCCATGGGTCTTGTCAGGGTCGAGTAAAGGTTGGTGTGGGACAAAATTTTTGAACAAAACTAGGTCCGAAATTGACCACTTACATCACCACATATGGACCGTAGATGGCACCTATGGGTCGTAGATGCTAGTCCGTAGGTGGGCCTAATTTTTTGACCTTTTACCCTGCTCTCTGGACATTGTATTCTGACATATATTGACCTATTTATGAAGTCCTAAGTGGTATTTAAGATATCATAAGTATATTCATAAATTCAAGTTTAGAAAATCATCTAAAATCCTAAAAATTCCTTTTAACTTTCAAAGCACAACATACCTGGCCCGAGTGGGACTTATGACCTATATGAGTGGGTAACAAATTCCTCGTACCAGGAATATTCTCAAATAAGAAATGTATTAACATGTTCCAGACCATTTCTCATGTCACTATACCTGCAAAAAAAGAAAAACAACTGCGAACACTAAAATAGTGGGTTGCCTCCCACACAACGCTTAATTTAATGTTGCAACATGACTTGGCTAAGTTGGTTTCTCAGACTTGTGTACTCCCATGCAGTGCTGGATTTAACATCATGGCACAAAGTGGGTACTTTGAATACTCAGAATTAATCAAGGTACCCAAAGTAATAACCTCCAGGATCATCAACACAATGAATAACTGACACTCCCACATAACAGTTTGTTGCTTCGTACATCTTCGGACATTAAATGTGACTTCCTTATTATTGACTCTAAACTTGAGCTCCCCATTCTCCCTATCAACCATCGCTCTACCCATGGCCATGAATTGTCTTCCCAATATGATGGGCATCTCAAAGTCAAACTCATAATCCAAAATGACAAATTCAACTGGAAAATGAAGTTATCAACTTTCACCAACACATCAAATGATATGTTCATGGATTTATTTACTTTGTAGATTGCCATCAATAAATGCACATAGTCAGTTTTGAGGGCTTGAGCCTAATTGAATTAAGATAGTCAGCGATATCAAATTTATATTGTCTCCTAAGTCACTCATCGCTCTAGAAACTTGGTTTGTCCCAAAACTAGCCCAACATCCTCAAAACTAACCGCTCTTTTATTTGTCATCAGTTCTTTCATAAACCTAGCATACCCATGCATCATCTCCAAAGCTTCAAGGAAAGAGATTTTCAAGCTTAACTCTTTCAGCGTCTCAAAGAATTTCATGAACCTCCCTTCTTCCTTTTCCTATTTTAGTCTTTAAGGAAAAGGTGGGGCGGTTGTGGAATTTGCTTCACTATAGGCTTATCGACCATTCCCTTACCCTTATAATCAGCAACACTAACTTCAACACTTGTCACCTTATTTGACTCTATTGTAGGTGTCTTATCAACTAGAGTACTATCATTCTTCAGCACATCCACAGTAGGCAACGGGGGATCAGCATTAGAATTACCACATCCAGTGGTGATAGCAAGACAATGACCATCATTCTTTGGATTTTGCACTGTGTTACTCTAATGGATACCCTACTTCCTCTGATTAAAAGTAGCAGCATCTGGCCAAACTATTGCTTTAACTACTTAATCGTATTCAGATAAGACTCAACCTTCTGGGTCAGACCTAAGATATTAGCTTTATTATCCTTAAGGAAGGTTTTATAATTTTCCTGAACCTTCACAAGTTTGATCAACATCACCTCTATTCTCGATCCAGTATCATAATTTTTTTCCAGAATATACCTGACACCCTTCTCATTATAGTCATCCTTTCCTCTCCAACCAACATCATGCTTCCTACTACGATATTAGTATTTATCTCCTTAATAGTTTCGAGTTTTATTTACCCTTGGCTTAGAAACCTCCTAATTCACTACCAAGCTACTTAGTCTTCTCTTCTAATTCAGACTCATATGCTTTAGAAGATTCACCCTGTGTACCTACCGCATTTTTCTTCTTAGAATTCACTGTTACAAAATGCTTTGTTGTAATTCCCTGAGTTTGTACCCTAAACGCAATACGGTACTCATAATCTCGAAGGACTAACAACTAACCCATGATTGGTGCCTTCTGCAATTGCTGAATAATAGTACTATAATATGCGGAAATTAGGCGGAAAATATGCCATAAGGTTCAATACTATAATAAAATTGAACACGATATAATGAATACAAAATTTGATACATCTATCTGAAAATACTCTAGTCTAAAAGTGCCTCTAAACAGTCTAAAATATGGACTTGATGGGACAAGCCCCCAACTAACTCTGAACTACTGAGAAAAGTTAAACTACTAAAATAATCATCATGTCCTTGAAACTTAGAGGACTCACCACTAACTCTGTCAGCTGAATATCTGAACTGCTAATAATGATCGGTAGCCCGCACGTGTGAATCTATAATATAAAACATCATAGCACAAAAGAAGGGTATGCGTTAGTAGTTTGAATGTACTGGTCTGCTAAGTGAGGTAGACTAAAATACATGGGATCATATGCATGAATAATTCTGACTAAATGACATGAATATAATTGAATGGGAATATATGCATTAATATGTATATTGTAACTGAGATCATGATAATGCTGGATACTGTGTTCTGAGTTATTGATTAACTGATGTTTAAGTTTACTGATACTGCGTAGCTGATAACTTATGGACTGTATCTGACAGTCTTGATCATATGGAACTATACTAGTTCCGTACTAAACTCAGTGACTATATCTAACAGTCATGAATCTATAGAACTAAACTGAGTTGTATTCTAAGACATAATCTGAAAGTTAGACTATAGGAGGCAATCATCTAACTGACATGCCCCTTTCTTAATAGATTGGGGTCCAACCTGTAACCCCAGTTTGAAGGTTTATAGTACCGTACCAAGGGTAAAGACCAGCAGTGAGTTAACCCTCTCTGACATGAAGATCTTTTATCAACTCTCATTGGCAGGAAAACTCGTTTGAGATGTATCAACCCTAGTCGGGCAAGAAGATATATCATCCTATGCTGGCTATGTAGTTTTGTAAAATTCCCCGAGTTTAACTCGTTGCTGAATCCTTGTCCTATCTGAATAGACACTGAACTAATTTCCTAGTTCATTCTAGGCTTGACTGAACTGTTACTGATTATACTATCTAACTAAACTGAACTGCATTCACTGAGTTCTATTAACTGACAGAATACTACGAAATTATTTTAATTGGCTGCACTAACTAAGGTCTGAAATGAATACTGAACTGCACTTGACTGATACTGATTCTACTTTGTTTTTCCTGAATTCTATAATCGACTGTGCATACTACTTATCGTGACTTGATTGATACTATCGCGAGATTGACCATGGCTCTAGGTAATTAGCTAAATTATCGATTATTAAATACCCCCAGGACTCGATAGCATAAATTATAAGACATGGCACAATCTTGAAACATGATAAACAACTACTTGATAATCATTCCTTCATTGAGACATTCTAGAAAACACTTGCATGACATGAGCTTGAATACATGCTAAAATGATATAATTTTGTTATTTAATTCTAATGAACAACTCACCAAACACTTGGAAGGCATTGTATATGCACATAGTACTAATCAACATATGAGCATCACAATTTCAAGGCTTTAACATGAATTCACATGATACTACATACATAATAGTTGTTTTTACATAATTCTTACACTTAATCATGGAATAGAAATCCAATCAACATTATAATCATGAATACACTTGAATCCAAATCATGAAAAGCATGAAATCAATATACTTAAAGTTTAAAAGAGTTTCTTGGACTCCAAGGGTGGAAGGAACCCTTGGATGAACACTTGACATACCTTAGTTGCTAAATTCTTGAAGAAAATAGTGGAAATCTTGAGTCTTGACCTTCAAATTAAATCACCTATAGTTCTTGTTCTTGAGCGATTTAAGAGAAAGTTAGAATATTTTTCTCAATGTAGGCTAAATCTTGTGTTTTAGGGCTGAATAGGGGATAAAAAGGCCCTAATACCCCTAAGCACATAGCTTTTTAATTACTGAAAACTGGACTATCAACACATAGACCAACGCGCCACGTTAAGTTTGCATCAGTTCACTGGAAATTGCCACTGGAAGAAAAGAAAAATATTGATCGACATGATGGCCGTCGTTGATGCACTGCTTTGGATTCCCAAACATGGTTCAAATGAGGTCCAAAAAATGCAAAACTCATCCACAAATACCTATTGACATTCCTGATCATGAATCCATCTAAAGATTGATAATTTAAGGTAATAAGAGTTGTGAAATAGAGTTGCCAACTTATGAAGGTCAAAATAATGCTATGTTTGAATATTTAGCTAGAGTTTTATAAGTCTAGGACCCCTTATCAAGCTGAAACATTGAGTTACGCTTAGGATTTTGCCGGGTATTACATTTTTCTGTAACCCAATGTCAGTTCTAAGTTGAGGATGGTGTAAAAAGTGTAGATTTGAATATAATAGCAAGATGTATATTTGTATAATCTATAGCTAAACCCACAAACACAACTTTTAGATTTAAGAGCTGGACCATGGCACTGGTAATTTAAAAGATAACACCTAGTGGTAAAGCAGTAGTAATGGTAGCTCCTATTTTTGCTGGCTCAACGTAATCCATATCCTCATCATCATCATATCATTGAAAATACTAGTATATTGGGTTCACTTATACTTGACTACCTTGCACCCTCTCTTGATTATCATCGACTATTGCTCGATGATCAACTATTGGTCTCTGCCTAGATAGCTCTACCTCTTGAGCTACACACTAAGCTTTAGTATGCCTTCTTTAGTTAGTAGCTTCATATGCTAAAAACTACTCTATTTTTAGATCAGAAATATCCTAAAATCCTATCATAAGAGGTGGAGGCATGGTATTAGGATAATCCCAAACCACTATAAGATAGCCTGCACCTACTTATTTTGTCATCGTATGATTAGGCTGATAAATTCTCTCCAGGTTAGAATTTAGTGGGAGTTTGGGATTGACTTCTTGTGTTTGGCAAAAAGTAGCTACACCCAACTAAAAATAGAAAATAAGAACCCAAAAACTTTTGTAACATCAATCAATAACACAACACCATCTTCCCCACTTATTAGAATTAAATGGCAGTGCAAAAAGTAATGAGGGGTTTATAGTAGTAATATCAAAGAAGTAATAGAAAACAACTTTGGTTGTAATCATCACAAATGAACACTTAGACTATGTTCCGCCTGGATTCTCAACTAAGTAGGTTTATTGTGCTTTGTTGAAACAACCTGATATCTTACTTACAGAATCTGGTACGTTATGTACTATCAATTGTATTGTGGACTCATTGATAGATTTAACCCATTACCTTTTCAATATCAGGATGTTGCATTACTAAACTGTAAGAACCAATAAATTCTTAGCTTAAATCAGTCCTTTAGGCTTGACAAGGGATCCCTGACTTAGAATATTTTAGCTAAGTATTCAGACCTAGTGTTATTTTAGCCTTCGAAATTTTGAAATATTATTTTGCAACCTTTACATCCATTAAATATCGATATTTAAGTTAACTTAAGATATGGAATGTCAATAGGTGTTTTTGAACAAGTTTTGAAATTTTTGGACATCGTTTAGATCATGTTTGAGTGCCCAAAATAGTGGGTCAACGCAATCTCAATGCGTCACATCTACCATCGTATCGATAAGATGGTTTTATCCTAGCTTCAGTGCAAATTCCAGTGAACCAATACGGACTCGATGCAGTGCGTTGGCTATCTTATCGATGCCAACGATGTGGTACATCAGCCTGCGCATCGGGTAACACAGTTTTTCAGTCATTAAAAGACTAAATCCTTAGAGGTATTTAGGTCTGTTCCCACATCGTTCAGCCCTAAAAACACTAAATTAAGCCCTTTGGACAACTACTATTCTCATTCATTCTCCAATTTGCTTAAGAAAAGAACCCTAGGTGTTGAAATTTCAAATCAAGATCTCAACAACTCACCATTAACTTTCAAAAATTCATCAAATAAGATATGTGAAGTGTTCATCCAAGGTTTCCTCCCCCCTTGGAGTTGAAGAAACTCTTATAAAGTTCATGTAGAGTGATGTGATAATTTCCATGATTTGAATTAAGTTTATTCATGATTTATTGCAAGATTCATGTAGAGTTAAATGATATGTGTGCCTTATTATGTGAATCCATGTTGAAACTCTTGGAATTATGTAATTGGAATCAAATCATGATGCCTACATATTGTGTTAGTATTATGTGCATATATTATGCCCCACAAGTGTTTGATGAATTGTCCATGTGAGTTGAATAGTGAAATTATATCATGATATCATGTATGAAAGTTAATGACATACAAGTGTTTTCTTGAATGTCCAATGAATGAATAATGACTAAGTGGTAATTTACATGTCTCAAGATTTTGCTAGGTCTTCTAAGTTTAGGCTATAAAGTTTTGGGGGTATTTCTTACTTGATAATTCAGCTTATTATCTAGAGCCATGATTAGTCACAGAGTGCATCAGTCATGTCTCGATCAGTAAAATTCAGTCAGTTAACAAAATTTAGTAGTATTTCATTAGTCTAGGGAAGTCAGTGAACTCAGTTCTGCTATACAGTATGATCAATAGCAGTTTAGTCTAGCCTAGATAGTTTAGAATTCAGTCCAGTGTCTATTCAGTTGGGAGTAAGATTCAGCACCGAGTGAACCCAAGGATGGAGACTCGCCTACTTATAGAGGGTGATATCCTTAGAAGAATTCCTTGCATTCCAGAACTGTATAACCAACATAGGTGGAGACATCAACCTGCTAATTGAAGGTTGATGAGGTGATCTACCTACCAGTTGAGGGTACCACCATTCTTGTTTAGAGTACCATCTAGATGAGGGTGACTAAGCACTTCTCCCTAACTGTGGCATGGTATTGATACCTTTCAAAATGGAGTTACATGTTAGAGCCCATATCTATTAGAGAAGGGGAATGTCGGTTAGATGATTCCCACAGTCTCAGTTTTAGATTTAGTCTCAGTATGGAACTCAATTCAGTTTCACAGATTTAGGTTTGCCAGGAACAGTCATGCAACTCAGTACGGGACTCAATATAGTTCCATAGAATCAAGACTACGAAATACATTTATTGAATTATGAGTAATCCAATATTTGGTGTTATTATGATCTCAGTACAGTTTTCATATTCATGCATATACTCTCATTCATCCATACTCATGTTATTTAGATATTATTATTCAAACATGTGAACCCTTGCACTTCAGCCTACCTCATTGAGCATACTAGTACACTCAAAGTACTGATGCATGCTTTTCTTTTATGCTATGATGTATTATATTATTATTTCAAATGCATGGGCTCTAGAGCACCTTTAGTAGTGCAGATTTTCAGTAGTCATCATAGTGGTGAGTCCTCATAGTTCAAGGACATGGTTGTTTTATATATTTCAATATTATTTTTAGTATTCAGAGTTAGTTGTGGACTTTCCCCAATAACTCTACAGTTCAGATAGTTTAGAAGCTTTTCACACTTGAGTATTTTTAGACAATTGTTTAGTTTTTTAGTACTTATATTCAGTATTGGTATTTTATTACCGCATGAAGATTTATTTACAAATTTGAACATTATGGCATATGTATCCACATATTTTCATAATTATTAAAGGATTTATTACACAGTTTTTGTAGTAGGTACTAGTCATGGAATAGCTTGTGGTCTTTCGGGATTATGAGAATTATGTAGCATCTAGGGTATAGACTCGGGGCATTACAAACTTAGTATAAGAGCCTAAGGTTCAATAGTATCCTACGAAGTCTAAAAACCACATCTAGTAGAGTCTTGTATATTGGTGTGTTTCACACCACACTTATGGACAGGAGTCTATGAGATGTTTTAAGAAAAGTTTCCTTACTTCTAGTATTCATGTCGTGCGAGTGAGCATGAGCTCTAGTTAAACTCTCAATCTATTACTTTCTCTTCTATTTACATAAACATACCTCAAAAGAGGACTAAGGAAAGAGGTACAGGAGATCAGCTAGAACCCTAGCCCACCCAGCTAGATCCACTAGAGAAATATGTCTCCCATGCTATGTTCAGAGCAACCTTTACTACCCTAGCTTATTCTATGGTAGCCTAGATTGACTGCCAATCTGCCATTCCAGCCAACCTAGTGGCCAATATTTCTTCTATTAGGATTCAAGACTTCACCTGAATAAACCCTCCATCATTTACCATGTCTAAGTCAGTGGAGAAGCCTCACAAATTTCTTGATCGAGTACAAATAGTTTCTTGATCTAATATTACATAGGTGATTGCTGTTGAGAGTATTAAGTTGGCTACATATCACTTGCAGGATATGGCTCACTCATGGTTTAAACATTTGAAGGTAGAGAGAGTCGTAGATATAGGGCCTATAGAGTTGGAGGAGTTTCCCTCTGCTTTTCTTGATAGGTTCTTCCCACTGGAGTTGGGGAAAGCAAAGGTTCTAGAATTTATCAATCTGAAGTAAGGAAAAATGATAGTGAAAGAGTATTAAGTTTATTCAATTAACTAGATATGCTCCTCATGTGGCGGTAGACAGTAGATCTCAAATGAGTAAGTTTGTGTCAGGGGTATCTAGAAGAATTATCAAGAAGTGTAGGACCACAATGCTTATTAAGGAGATGGACATATCAAAGCTCAGGGTCCATGCCCAGTAATAGAAGAGGCGAAGAATAAAGAGAAGGAGAGGGAGACCAAGAGAGCGAGAACAGGCCATTTCAACATTGCTCAACCTAAGTTAGAGGGTGAGAATTATTATCAGTTTCACCTGAAATCTTTAGTCCCATCTCTAACCTCATCTAGTGTCCAGTGTTGAAATCTTAAGATGGAAATAGGGATAGGGCACTAGGCCCTAAACCCCAAGGTAGTGTTAGCAGTGCCTGAACTAATCCCCTTTGTTAGAAGTGTAACAGAAACCACCAGGGTATTTGTAGAGTGGGTAGCGATATATTTTTTTAGTGTGAAAAGATAGCCTACTAAGTCAGAGATTGTCCTTAGTCAGATTCTAAGGGTCAGAATAACCATCCCCCAGCTCTGTCTGGTCTTCTGAATTAGTAGGGTGCTGCTTCCAGTGCCACAGTGGGCAACGCCCAAACAAAATCTATGCTCTTCAGTCCCGACAAGATAAGGAGAGTTATCCTGATGTGGTCAGTGGTACGTTTCAAGTTTTCAATTGCATTTTTATGATTTTCTAGATTCAGGAGCTTTTTTATTCTTTGTTACTTCATAGATAACAGTTGATTTCAGAGTTAGTCTCAAAATTCTAGTAGAGTTTTATTTAGTCTCTACCTTAGTGGGTGAATCCATCAAAGCCAGGCGAATATACAGGAACTTCCCAGTTATGATATCTCAAAAAATCACTTCAGTAGACTTAGTGAATTAGAGATGACTGATTTTGATGTTAATTTTTGCATTGATTGCCTTCATTTCTTCTATGCCTCAATCCACTGTAGGAACAGAATTGTCAAATTTTAGTTTTCAAATAAACTCATTCTAGAGTGGAGGGGTAGTACTTCACCACTTAGGGATCAGCTTGTTTCGTACCTTGATATCTAAGGGATGTGTCTACCATAATTTTTGAGTCCAGGACCATAGTTTAGAAATTCCTACTCTTGGCTTCCTAATTCAAACAACATTGTTGTGTATTGTGATGCCTCCTTACTTGGCTTGGTGTGTTTTCTGATGCATAGAGGTAAGTTCATAGCCTATGCTCCTAGGCAACTTAAACCTCATGAGACGAATAACCCTACTTATGATGTTGAGTTAGCAGCAGTAGCATTTGCCTTAAGGATTTGGTGTCACTATTTGTATGGTGTGCACGTCGATATGTTCAGTAACCATAAGAGTTGCAATATGTATTTTCTTAGAATAATTTAAACCTCCATCAAAGAAGATGGTTAGAGTTATTCAAAGACTATGATATGAGTGTCCTGTATCATCCAGGCAAGGCCAGTATAGTGGCTTGCGCTCTCAGTAGAAGATCTATGGGTAGTATTACTCTTGCTGAGGATAGTAAGAAGAAGTTAGCTCAGGAAGTTCATCAGGTAGCCCGACTAGGTGTTTGCTTAGTCAACTCAGTAGAAGTGAGTGTATGGGTATAGAGTAGTTTAGAATCATCCTTAGTTTCTGAAGTAAAAGAAAAGCAGGATAGAGATCCCAGTTTTGTTAAGTTGAAAGAATTATTTAGATGTCAGAAAGTAGAGGTTTTCACCCAAGGGGAAGATGGTGTTTGCGTTGTCAGGGTCGGTAATGTGTGTCAGGCCTAGAGGATTTGAGATAGGGAATTCTAGCAGAAGCTCATGGTGCATGCTACTCTATTCATCTAGGGCCCACCAAGATGTATCGTGATTTGTGGGAGATCTATTGGAGGAGTGGGATGAAGAGAGACATTTCAGAGTCTGTGGCTAAGTGCTCAACACGGCAGTGGGTTAAGATTGATCATTAAGAGCTGAGTGGGTCCATGCATGAGTTCAGCATTCCTACCTGGAAATGGGAAGAAGTGAACATGGACTTTGTGTTGGGTTTTCCTCGTACTCATGGTCAACATGATTCATTTTGGGTCATTGTAGATATGATGACCAAATCAGCTCATTTTCTACTAGTCCATACCTCTTATTTTGTTAAGGATTATGCCAAACTCTATATCCGGGAGTTGATCAGATTGCATGGTGTTTTGTCGTCCATCATCTCAGATAGAGGTACCCATTTCACCTTTTGTTTTTGAAAAGCATTCCAAAAGGGTCTTGGTATCTGAGTTCACCTCAGTACAACTTTTAACGCTCAGACAGATGGTCAAGTAGAAAGGACCATTCAGACTTTAGAGGATATATTGTGAGCATGTGTAATAGATTTTAAAGGTATTTGGGATAACCACTTGCCTTTGATTGAATTCACATACAACAACAACTATTACTTCAGTATTGAAATGGCTCCGTTTCAAGTATTTTATGGGAAAT
>NC_061122.1:167941498-168030428 GCF_002878395.1 Capsicum annuum
AGAAGGGTCTATAGAGGGTGTGTGATATATGTTTGTGATAGAAGGACCCTTGTAGACTTGATAAAGTTTGGCATGATTGATTTTTGATGTCATCCTAGGGATGGATTGGTTGCACTCTTGCTATGCTTCCTTAGATTATCAGACCAGTAGGGTCATGTTCAAATCCCCTAATAAGCAGAACATTGTATGGTATGATGGTTCGTGAGTGCCCAAGGGAAGATTTTTCTTTTGTCTTAAGGCCCAAAGGGTGATTTCAAAGGGCTGTTTATATCTTTTGGTCCGAGTTAAAAATTCTAACTCGAAAGGGCCTTCTCTAGAACCCGTGCCCATGGGTAATAAGTTTCTTGTCATTTCCTTTGCACTGACCAATGCCCCGGCGGAATTCATAAGCTTTATGAGTAGAGTCTCTCACCCATTTTTGGGACATGCTTGTTATTGTCTTCATGGATGGCATATTAGTCTATTCTAAGAGTGAGGCAGATTATGTAGATTACCTCTATGTCTTGTTGGAATCTTTGAAGGATCAACATTTGAATGCTCAATTCCCCATGTATGAGTTTTATTGAAAGTCGTAGCTTTCTTAGTTATGTTATCTATTTCTAGTGATGGGATCATGGAAGATCCCCAAAAGGGTCCTGAGGACTCCATCTTTGGTATATTGTGTCAGGATGGGTTTTATTTGTGACCTTGGTGGTTACTATGAAGCACTCCGTACCTATGGTGTCATGCCTCTGCTGAGGATCTTTCCCTGAGTATCAGGAGTGGTTCATGTGCTTTTGAACATTCATGTATTGGGTAGTGGCTCGAGATAATAGTGATGTTTGGAAATGGGAAGTGTAGAATCCCTAAGTGGGGAAGTGTGACGCCCCGAAAGTACACCCTAGACTTCACAAAGTGCTCAAGACTACATGTTGTCCTAAGCTAACTCTTTAAGCCTTCTAACAGCTTCAGAACTCATAATAAGGATAAACCTGACATATGAAATCTTGAAATAACTGAATTTAATGTCTTAACTGAAACTGAATTAATATCTTACAGAAAATCTTAAACTTTGAAATCTTAATACCGATACCTTAAATCCAAAATAGAAAACAGTAGGACAAGCCTTTACTTCTAACTAGGGAGCCACTAGGATAAGTCCCAGCTGACTCAAACTAAACTAAAATCAAATGACCAAAACACTTTGTTAATATCAAAGTCTAATAAAAATGGGTTCTCGAACAATGAGGACTCACCAAATTTGGGATATAGGAGGAGATGCTCAAAATCAATCACTTTTCTGGAACTAAGCACCAGAACCTACATTATAAGACAAAGTAACATATAGACATATATGTGAATCAGTATCTCTGGAATATACTGAGTATATGGGGGTGAATGCATAAGTAAAACAGTAACTCAATATTAATATAAACTTTTAATTGATGCATGCCAAGTGTAAATGACAAACCTTAAGCTTGAATAACTGAAAGCTGAAAATCATAAATCATGAATAATAAAGCATACTGTATAAATCTTGTGAGCCATAACACTTTGTTCTAAAAGCTGTACTATTACTCTCTCTTTTGGGAGGTTCTTCTACCTAACATAAACCATGTGAGCTATTATGGAGTCCAACATCTCGCACCTACGTTGGTAGAGTTGTTCTACCCTTGCCATCGAAATAAAACCGAACTAGAGTGATCACTATACTTAACCCATATTGGGACTTAAACCTATGGTGGAACGTAGTTCTCGGGCATGTGACCTTGGCCGCATACCCAACTTGGTGCTAAATACTACTCCCATATTACATATATGTTTGCTCTTTAGGAAATTTACTTTAAAATAGCATAAAGGTTTATAATGAAAACCAATTATGCTTATCTTTGCTTTAAACTATAATCAGAATGAATAAATGTGGATTCCATCTCTTAGATAAGGTTCAAAAGATCAATTCTTGCTTTAAATCTTAAAATAAGCTAATCAAAAAATACTTGAAAGCATAATCTTCTTGAAATCTAAATTCTCAAACTTAGGGCTTAAAACCCATGCTTTAAACTCATGTCAATCATAACAAAGCATCATGCTCAATATAATTCTTGAAATATTTAAACAATAACAAGTCAAGATAATGCAGTCTCATTCATCGTATAAATCATGTTAGTTAAAAACATAATCATAAGAACTTCTTGATATACTTAAATCTTTAAATATAATAATAATCATATGCTTTAAGAATATATAAACTTGGTTTTGAACCCTACTTCAAAACAATTAAATAAAATCTTAAAATCATGTAATTTGGGCATAAGGGTGAAAGGATACCCTTGTTCATAACCCCACATACCTTAATTGGCTTAATTTGATGTAGAAGCTTGACTTTGAACTCTTTGAGCTATTCTTGAAGGCTCTTTCTTAAAGTTATTGGACTAAGATCCCTAAATTCTTGATTATCTTAAAGATGATATGAAGGAGTTTTGGAGTTCTTGGAAATAGGTTAGGGTTTCTTGGAGAGAAAATTGATGGAGAATGGATGTATAATGCTTAAACCGACATCCAATCTTATGCTTTTACGATTTGGGGTGATGGTGAATGACCTAATTGCCCCTATGGAGATTAAAGTCACAGCTAGAGTGTCGTTTGGGGGCTTGGCACGATGCAATGAAATGCTCACCGCTATACCCAGCTCGACACGATAGAATTGCATTGAGCTGCTGGAATTAAAATCCAAACACAACCTAAACCCCATCCAAAAATTCCCCGAGACATGCTCCTTACATCCCTAAACATGAATAAACTCAAGAACCATCGTCTCGAAGCCCGAAATGTCAACTTAAAAGTCCTCAAAGTTAAAAAGTCAAAATAAGGATAAGTCTTCAACACTGAGCTAAATTTTCAGGTTCTAAGTCTCTTATGCAAGCATTATGAGCTGAACTAAACTAAGAATGTATGGGGTATTGCAATATACTCCCCTTGGGAACATACGTCCTCTAATGAGATTGACTAAGTTGAGGATACTGGGAAGACTTAGGTCTTATAATGAACATGAATAACTAAAACTTAACTTAATGACTGAATTGATTAGTGAATGCATGAGATGTCATGAAGATGATTAAATATAGCTTGAATTGAAAGTGGAAAAAGAGATAATTTAAGGAAAATTTGTTACCTTAAGCCAAGTCTGAACTTGCAGAGAAAAGATAAGGGTACTTGGTTCGCATATCTACTTCTGCTTCCCAAGTGGCATCCTCAACGGACTGATTCCACCAAATAACTTTGACCAAAGGAACTTCTTTGTTCCTTAGTCTACGAATCTAGTGATCAAGGATCTCAACTAGGATTTATACATAAGAAAGGCTATCCTAAATTTCAGTGCTTTCCAAAGGAAATACACTAGTTGGATCACCAATACACTTATCTAACACAGAGACATGAAACACTTACTGAACGGATGAAAAATCTGAAGGTAACTCAAGATCATATGCTACCTTCCCAATATGAATCAGTATTCTGAAAGGGCCAACATATCAGGGACTAAGTTTCCCCTTTTGCCAAATCTCTTCACCCCCTTTATGTCTGAAATCTTCAAATAAACTAAGTCACTAACCTCAAACTCAAGGCCCCTGCTCCTTACATCTGTATAAGATTTTTGATGAATCTGAGTTGTCCTAAGCCTCTCTCTAACCAACTAAACTTTTTCCATACCAATGGGTGATCTACACCTTCTCACATAGAGAGCCCCAAATAGAGCCATCTGAATACTAGAATGATAATGGTTTTTGTAGGCAAACTCGATCAAAGGAAAGTGGTCATCCCAACTTCTTTTAAAATCAATAATACACTCCCTCAAAATATCATCTAGTGTTTGAATGGTCCTCTCTTCTTGACCATCGGTTTGAGGGTGAAAATTTGAATTGAGATAAACTTGGGTACCAATACCCTTTTGAAAGGTGTTCCAAAAGTGAGAGGTAAACTAAGTACCCCTATCTGAAATGATGGATAAAGGAACTCCATGATATCAAACTAACTCTCTAATATATAGCTTAGCATAATCTTCAGCATAATAAAAAGTATGGACTGGCAGGAAATGGGCTGACTTGGTCATTCTGTCAATGATAACCCAACTCAAATCATGCTAACGATGCAAATGGGGCAACCCTGTCACAAAGTCCATGTTTACCTCTTTCCTCTTCTAAGAGGGAATACTAAGCTCTTGCAAGGTACCACTAGGATTTTGGTGCTCAACCCTAACCTATGGACAATTAGCATACTTAGCTACAAACTCATCATCATCCATATTCATGCCACTCTACTAATAGATTTCCCATAAATCATGGTATATTTTGATGGCTCCTAGGTGAATAGAGTAACGCACACCATGTGCTTCCACCAAAATCCGTTGCCTCAAACCATCAACACACAACACACACAGTCTACCCTGATATCATAACACATTATCTCCCCCATGAGAGAAAACCTCTACTTTTTGATCTCTGACTGACTCCTTTAACCTAGCCTAAATGGAATCCTTATCTTGTTTCTCTTTAACTTTGGAAACTAAATAAGACTCTAAACTATTCTAATCCCATACACTACCTTCAGCTGAATAAACCAACCGAACACCTAGTCTAGCTAACTATTGAACCTCCTGAACTAACTTCTTCATCTCATTCAAAATATGAGCTACACTACCAATAGACAGTCAACTAAGGGCGTCCGCCCTTATATTGGCCTTGCCCGGATGATACAAAATACTCATGTCATAATTTTTCAGTAACTCTAACCACCTTCTCTGATGAAGATTTAAATCTTTCTATGAGAACACATTTTGTAAACTTTTATGATCTATGAACACATCAACATGCACCCTATATAGATAATGCCTACAAATTTTTAAGGCAAAAACAACAGCTTCTAATTCAAGATCATGTGTACGATAATTCTTCTCATGAGGTTTAAGCTCTTTAGAGGCATAGCTATGACCGTTCCTCTCTGTATCAAAACACAACCTAGGCCAACTCTATAAGAATCACAGTAAACAACAAACCTATCTGAACCATCTGGTAGCATCAAAATGAGGGTTGAAGTGATCGAATCTTTAACTCTAAAAGACTCTTCTCACAAGAATCTAACCATTAAAACTTAACTTTCTTTTGATTCAATCTAGACATGGGGGATGTAATAGATGAAAACCCTTCAACAAGCCATCAGTAATAGCCAGCTAAACCCAAGAAACTCCTAATGTCTGATGGAGAGATAGTTCTAGGGAAATTTCTCATTAATTTGGTCTTTTGAGGATCAACTCTAATGCCATAACTGAAAAGATACCCTAGTTCATCGAGTCCATGAAGGCTATTGGGGCTTTCGTTATCCCAAAGGACATGACTAGAAATTCAAAGTGACCATAATGGGTTCTGAAGGCTATATTTGGAATATTACACTCTCTCACTCTATGCTGGTGATAGTTGGATCTAAGGTCTATCTTAGAGAAATAACTTGCACCCTGAAGCTAGTCGAATAAGTCATCAATCCTAGGAAGAGGATATATGTTCTTGATTGTTACTTTATTAAACTAGATGTAGTTGATGTATATTCGGAGAGAGCCATCTTTCATACAAATGAATAGAACTAGAGCGCCCCTTGGAAAATCACCAGGCCTTATGAAACCTTTATCTAAGAGGTTTTTAAGCTGCTCCTTTAAATCTTTAAGCTCGGCTGAAGCCATATGGTATGGAGGGATGGTGATGGGCTAAGTATCAGGAAGAAGATCAATACTAAATTCTATTTCTCTATCAAAAGGTATCCTTGGAAATTCTTTGGGAAAAACTCCAGGAAACTTATTGTCTACATAGACTAATTAAACTATTGGAACTTTAGTCTTAGTTTCCTTGACTCACACTAAATGATAAATATGCCCTTCTGATATCAACTTTCTAGCCTTTAGATAGGATATTAAATGACTCTTGGGAGATTCAAAACTACCTTCCCACTCAAAAACTGCTTCATCAAGAAACTAAGACTTCACTACACGGTTGTGACAATCTATTGATCCATAGAATGAGTGGAGAAAATCCATGCCTAGAATAACATCAAAATATTTTATTTCTAACTTTATTAGGTCTACTAGTATGATCTTATGTAGGACAGTGATAGGACACTTTTTATAGGCTCATCTGGCAACAACTGACTCACCCACTGGGGTGGAAACTAAGAAGGGCTTTGAGAGCCTTTCTGGACCTATCCCAAAATTTGCCGCAATCAAAGAAGTCACATAAGAGAGATGTGATCCAGGGTATAACTACATATAAACATCAAAATGAAAGACATGAAGCATACCAGTAATAACATATGGTGAACTCTCCTGCTCCTGGCAGGATGGTAAAGCATAAAACCAATTCTGGTGCTGACCTCCACTAGTACTGGATGATACGACTTGAGGAGGAGTTGGGCAACCTAGTGGAGCTAGTATGCTAGTAGCCTAAGTCTGGAGATGAACATCTCTACTTCCCTGCTTAGCATATAGACACTCTTTGATTCAGTGACCCAACTTACCACATCCATAACAACCCCTTCTTCCCATCAAACACTTACCAAGGTGGTTTCTGCCATACTTCATACATGGTAGGTAATTGGGCCTTTTACCCATACTACTTTGAGACCTAGAAACAAAAGTCCTACCCCACTACTACTTGGTTCTGGTTTTAGGGGCACTGGCAGAAGATGGCATTGACATAGATGAGTAACCCTAAAAGTGCGAACAATTTCCTTCTCCAGACCTTGGTTGGCGATACTCAAATTGCCTAGTTCTAACCTTCTTATTTTTCTTCTCTCTTTCTCTTATCTTTTATGGATCAATTTGCTAGGAGTAAGCCATCAACCTAGAAATATCCATGTCCCCAATAAGCATGGCAGTCCTAGACTCCTTGACTACCAAATCAAACACCTAGTGACAAACTTACACATACTAGATCTAGGGTCAAATACCAACTTGGGAGCATACTTAGACAACTGAGTAAACTTAAGGCAGTACTCTTTCACTGTTATTGAGCCCTGCCTCAGGTTCATGAACTCCTTAACCTTAGCTTCTCTTATCTCACGTAGGAAGAATCTGCCTATATCCTAAAACACCTGCCAACTCATAGGAGTAGCATTATCATATCTACAATCATTTCACATAACAACCCAATCATACATAATATCCTTCAGCCTATAGGATGCCAATTCTATACTTTTCTTCTAAGTAATATGCATAATCTGAGTGATTTTTCTCACCTTATCAATGAAGAGTTGTGTATCCTTATTAACCTTTGACCCAAAAAACTTAGGTAGATTCATTCTCAGAAAGTCACAAATTTAGGTTGCTGCTAAATCACCAGTTTGTTAAAGTGGGACAGCAGCCTGATGGTTTCCCTAAACATTATCAGTCACAGCCATGGCCAATACCTGAAAGACAACTTAAAATTTAACATGAGATACATTCTCATTCCTAGGGCTGGCTGACATTAGTGGTTGGTCACCATTTCTATGTGCATTGACTCGGTGAGGAGGCATATTCTGTCACATAAAATCATGAGTTAAAACAAATAGAGAAACTATAATCATAATAGATGATGAAATAAAAGGATCATTCCTAACTCATTCCATAGCCTCTTGCTCATACATGTGGTGTGCTTTACATCCATGATCAAGACACTACGTAACATAACTTGTCTGACTCCCTAGGACTTTTAAACCTTAGGCTCTGATACCAAGTTTGTAATGCCCCATAAGTACACCCTAGATGTCATACGGTGCTTAAGACTACAAGTAGTCCCAAGATAACCCTTTAAGCCTTTTAACAACTTTGGAACTTATAATAAGGATAGACCTGGCATATGAAATCTTGAAATAATTGAATTTAATATCTTAACTCAAACTGAATTAATATATTATAAGAAATCTTAAAATTCAAAATCTTAAAAGCAACACCTTAAATCCAAGATAGAAAACAATTGGACAACCCTCTACTTCTAACTGGAGAGCCACTAGGACAAGGCCCAGCTAACTTGAACTATACTGAAACCAAATAGCTAAAAAACTTTATCAATATCAGTCAAATAAAAATGGGTCTTTAAACTATGAGGACTCACCAAAGTTAGGATATGGGTGGAGATGCATGAAATCAATTATGTTGCTAGACCTGAGCACTAGGGCATATATTATAAGATAATGTAGCACATAGACATATATGTGGATCAGTACTTTGGAATATACTGAGTATGTGGGGGTGAATGCATAAGAAAAATAGTAGCTCAATATTCATATAAACTTTTAATTGATGCATGCCAAGTGTAAATAACTCACCTTAAGCTTGAATAACTGAAAGATGAAAATCATAAATCAAGAATAATAAAACATATTGTATAAATCTTGTGATCCATAACAGTTAGTTCTAAAAGTTGTACTATTAATCTTTATTTTGGGAGGTTCTTCTAACCAGCATAAACTATGTGAGCTATTATGGATTCCAATATCTCACACCTATGTTAATAGAGTTATTCTACCTTTACCATCAAAATAGAACCTAGCTAGACTGATCACTATACTTAACCCATATTGGGACTTAAACTTATGGTGGCACGTAGTTCAAGGGCATGTGACCTTGGCCTCATACACAACTCAGTGCTAAATACTACTCCCATATTACTTATATCTCGCTCTTTAGGAAATCCACTTGAATATAACATAAGGTTTAATAATGCAAAATAGTTATGCTTCTCTATGCTTTAAACTATAATCAAAATGAATAAATGTGGACTCCATCTCTTAGATAAGGATCAAATTATCAATTTTTGCTTTAAATCTTGAAATAAGCTAATCAAAGAATACTTAAAAATATAATCTTCTTGAAATCTCAATACTCAAACTTAGGGTTTAAAATGCATACTTTAAACTCATGTCAATTCATAATAAAGCATCATGCTGAGTATAATTCTTGAAATATTCCAATAATAACAAGTCAAGATAGTGCAATCTCATTCATAGTATAAGTCATGTATGTTAAACACATAATCATAAGCACTTCTTGATATACCTAAAGCTTTACATCTCATAATAATCACATGCTTCAAGAATATATAAACTTGGGTATGAACCGTACTTCAAAACAATTTATTAAAATTTTAAAATCATGAAATTTGGCCACAAGGGTGAAAGGATACCCTTGTTCATAACCCCACATACCTTAATAGGCTTTTTTTCATGTCGAAGCTTTACTTTGAACTCTTTGAGCTATTCTTACAGGCTCTTTCTTGATGTTGTTGGATTAAAAGCCTTAAATATTTGATTATATTAAGGAGGATGTGAAGGAGCTTTGTAGTTCTTGGAATTAGGTTAGGGGTTCTTTGAGAGAAAATTAATGGAGAATGGGTGTATAATGCTTAAACTGATATCCAATCTTATGTTTTTATAACTTGGGGTGATGGTGAATGACCTAATTGCTCCTTTAGTGATTAAAGTCACAACTGGAATTCCATTTAGGGGCTTGGCATGATGCGATGATGTGCTCACCACTATACCCACCACGATGCAGTAGAATTGCATTGAGCTGCTTGAATCAAAATCCAAACACAATCCAAACCTCATTCAAAAATTTTGAAACTTTCCTAAGACATGTTCCTTACACCCCTGAATATGAATCAACTCAAAACCCATCATCTCAAATCCTGGAGGTCAACTTAAAAATCCCCAAAGTTAAGAAGTCAAAATAAGGCTAAGTCTTGAACACTTAGCTAAATTTTTAGGTTCTAAGTCTCTTATGCAAGCATTATGAGCTGAACATAACTAAGAATGTATGGGGTATTATAGGGATATTCTATGGAAATTTTTAAGGCATCGTATGGTAGGAAATATCATCCTCCCACTTGATGATATGAAGTTGATAAGGGTATGTTGCTTGACCCCAATTTAGTTCCCCAGGCCTTAGAGATGGTAAGGGGATTTGTGAGAGGTTGAAAACTACTCAATGTTTCCAAAAGTCCTATGTGGATGTGTGTCATAGGAGTTTTGAGTTTTAAGTTGGCAAATAGGTATTCTTGGAGGTGCCTCCTATGAAGGGAGTTGTACGAGTCGGTAAAAGAGAAAGCTTAGTCCCTGTTATATTAGTCCCTATTTGTTCTTGAAGGGGTTTGGCAATGTTACCTATAAGTTGGAGCTTCCTTCTAGGTTGACCTCTATTTCCCCCAGTTTTCCATGTCTCTATATCGTGAAAATCCATAGATGAACCTTTGTTGATGGTTTTCCCTTGGAGGGCATTAGTATTTTTGAGTTCCTTACCGGGGATCTCAATGAGGATCTTGGGATAGTAGGTTCACCTATTATGAATAATAGGAATGGCTTTGGTGAAGGTTCCATGGGGGAACCAATAGTCTTTGAAGCTACTGGGTAGATGAAAGAGGACATGAAGTCCAAGTATTTGTAATTGTTTTCCTTTCTAGAAACTCATGCTTAAGATATGTGTTGGTGTTCCTAATATGGTATATAACTTTGATATATGATGGGTAAAATCCCGATACTTATAATTGGTTCATGTCCTTATTAGATAAGGGATTAAAGTTCCCAATGCTTGAGTTGCTTTATATCCTTGAAAGTTGATGAGTTTAAGCCCTAAGCTTTGGATTGATCAATCATTTTGATAAATGATGGGTTTTAATTCCAATTATTGATGAACTAAAATGGATGATTAATAATAATCATGATATGTGTTGTGTTGTGACTTTGTTGTTTGCTAGGTCCTAATTTATTGAAGGTTGTTTCGGTGTGTGCTAATGTGTTGACTTATGTTCATGCTTTCCTTGACCATCATTTGTGTATGAATGATCCTAAGTGAGGGTGAATACAACCAAGAATATGGCTTTGCAAAAATTTTGGTTTTGAGCATGATGACCAAGATATGATTGGACAAGCCAATCATACCCTTAGATATGGGTCGTATCTCTCACCAACCCTTATCATATAAGTATAGCCTAGTGAAGTATCTCACTTTCCTCTATACAATTTGACCTCCCCTTAGTCGTAACCAATGTATATGATTCATACTCTACATGATTATATAGAGTGAAGTCTCAACTTAAGTGGACTATTTTCTATACGATTAGTCTATATGAGTCAGGGGTTGATTTGTACTCTTTGGATATGAATCATACATGTATAGTCGTACCTCCAACACTATTGAGACCTAGGAAGCCTAGGGTATAAGTTAGTGTAACACTCGTAGCCTAGGGTATGAACACTTAGGGAGTCGTATAGAGGGGTCGTACCCTTGGACGGGGTCATTTTATAGCTTTTAACTAAGGGCCTTTTTTACATTTCCCATGCCCTAAACCCTAAGAACTCTCACTATATAAGTGTTTGTAGCCTCCTAAACATCCATTTGGATGAATCAAACACCCTAAACACTCTCTCAAGCTCATCTTTAGAAGATAGGAGGCTAGGGTTTCAAGAGAGATCATCTAGTAGGACGAAGAAGTCAAGTTCTTGGTGATTCAAGTTGTTTAAGGAATTTATATCTTCACCTTGTTAAATATCTCTAAGTCCCATGTATTTCACACTTATATTAGTAAGTGTACATGGTGGTTTTGATATCAAACTAAAAGGGTTTTGTTGCCTACTGATGAATAATGTTGATTCTTGCTTAGACCCATGTTAGTACATAATATTGATGGTGATTTTCCTATGTGGGTGTTTTTTGTATGTTGTTTAACATAAGTGTCTTGAGTAACCCAAATCTTAATGATTTCTACCATGAAAATAGCCTTGTTGAAGGTGTGTGAAAATGTCTAAGTGAATTGTCTTCCCACATGCTTTTGATATTTTGAACTATGGTAATGGAATAATAAGTATGAATGATTGGTAGGTGATATTGTAAAGATATTGTGAACCATGTTTTGTGAAATTGATGCTATTGTTTGGTTAATGACTAATAAGGGGTTGAAGCCCTAAACAAAAAAATGAGCTTGATTTATGTGTTGAGTTTAAATATGATGATAATGTGGTGAAATCTTGTTAATGAACTATGAATGGTCAAATATGTATCTATGGAATTGGTCTAATGAACATGAGTGAGTCATGATAAGGACAAAATTAATGTTAATACTTGTTGATGATTGGTTAAGGCCTTTTGGGTCATGTATTGAGTTATCATGATTGTAAATACTTGGTAAAGGGTTTATAAGAACCTTGTTAATCATGTAATGGGTTAGATATGGCTTTAAATAGGATGATTTCCCTATAAGTATGATTGTTTTATAATTGGAATTATGTTGAGGTTGTTAGCTATGTAATTTGTTAATCTATGACCATGTTGCTTTGATTTATAAGAAGAGGGGTTTAATTCCCTAAGTTTGAACTTAAAGTTTGTGTGTATAACTAAAATATGGTGTAGAAATGTTAATGAATGATGAAAGGGCTAGTAAGGGTCTTGATGACCATCGATTGACTTGTATGATGAAATGAGTTAAGGCATCGGCCTATTGAAATGGTTGATCAATAAAGGATCCCATGAGGACCATATGGTGATGTATAGTGTTGCTTAGGCTAAATGAGCTAAAGTCCGTAAAATATGAAATGAATTGTATAGATGTTAATGCATGAACCAATGGTCTGAGAATTCAAATGTTGACTAATGCTAGTAATGTGATGGCTTGTGGCTAAAGTCTCTTACCTTATAAAATGACTTGTGGTTAGATTACCTCATCTAATGACTTATGGTTGGAGTCCCTCATCAATTGAATTTTGGTTAGAGTCCCTCATCTAATGACTTGTGGTTAGAGTCCCTGGTCAAATGACTTGTGGTTAGAGTCCCTTATCTAATGACTTGTAGTTAGAGTCCCTCATCAAATGACTTGTGGTTAGAGTCCCTCATCTAATATCTTGTTGTCGTATTCCCTTGATTAAGGAGATCTCTTGAGGTTAAAATTCCTCAAATGTGGATAGACATGTGATTAGAGTTCCATGCCGGATCGAATGTGGATCGGCATACGATTAGAGTTACACACTCGATCGAATATGGATCGACGTGTGCTTAGAGTTCCATGTCTAATTGAATATAGATCAACATGCGATTAGAGTTCCATGCCCAATTGAATGTGTGAGCATACGATTATAGTTCCATGCCTAAGTGTATATGTAAGCATATGATTAGAGTTCTATGTCTAATTGAATGTGTGAGCATGTGATTAGAGTCCCATGCCTAATTAATTGTGTACGTACAGATTGAGTCCTCACTACAAAGGATAAATATGTGATTTGGGGTCCCTTTCTTAATAAATGTACCCATAATTGAATCACTTTGTCTAATGACATGTGAATGCGGTTAAATTTCTATGCAAAATATGAACGAGTTGAACCTAAGTGTGGAATATTGGAGTCCTCCATTTTATGCCTCATGATTGAAGGAGTTTTATACGTGGTTAAGTATGGATATCTTGTTGGCATGTGATATATATATATATATATACATATATATTTAAGTATAAATGTGTAAATATGATTGAATGAGATACATTGACTTGTGTAAAAATGATTGGATATAATGATATGACTTGAATTTAACAAACATGCTATTTTATCCTTATCCTTGGGTTACATGCTAGTGCTCCAACCGCTAACTACCTCCGGGCGCTATGTTCCCTTGTAACATAGGGTCCGGTGCATCTTTTTATTCTTCTATGCAGTGAATAGGTGTTCGCGTGGTTCTGGCATTGACCTTGAAGTGGTGAACTTCCATACTCCAGAAAGCCTACCTTTTATAGTCAAGTTATTCTATGTCATATACTTGTATAGATTTGTTACTTGGCTATTGTCGGGGGCATGTCCCGACATATTATTGACTACGGTTGGTAGAGGTTTTGTGGATGACTGTGGACTTAGGTATTTTGGTTAAATGGTCAATATTAATGAAATGTTTGTTATTTTATAAGTATTGATTATTTGCCTTATATTTCCTTTATCTTATTATAAGGTTGGAATTCATCCGACCCTCATGGTTGTTTGATGATGTTTAGATTGGGTTATTGGGTGATCTCCGATTCATGTGAGCTTGAGGTGCCCATATGACATAGCCCGATTTTGGGTGTGTCAGTGACGAGTCAAAAAATGGCCTCAGGTCATTCTCTAACCCAAGCTTATCTAGGATTTCTCTTTAAGCACACTCGAGGCAAGTTCTGGACTACACATATGTACAAGAATTATACAAAAATCTCACCACACATGGCATCATACTCATAGAGCAAAAAGTTAAATCTCCCAACCAATTTGAGCAATTTGAACTTAATAAGTAACTCCGAGTCATGACTCATCCTTGTAAACAAAGCCAAAAACTGAATTTAATGGTCTCACTCAAAAGAAAGATCAAAAACATCCTTGATCTCTTTTTTTTTTTCAAAAAGAAAATTATCATTGCATTTCTTGCCATTGACATTTTGAAAGAATTTTTGAGCTTTTTCCTCTTCCTAAATAATTAAAGAAAAACTTTGGTGAATACAAGGCAACATTATCATTACACTTCATGGGATTCTTTCCACACAGCTTCATATATCTTCTATTTAGTTCATAAAACACTCATAATACCAATGAAAACACAAACAACCCTTTACCCTCAACAATGGTGTCACTCATTCTATCATAGGGAAAGGCAAACACTCATGTCCCTCGTTTTACTTAGACTTCACCCAAAGATGCTCTGAAAAGGACACTAATTGATCACACTATGGATACAACATTCATCCACAATTTCAACCAAAAACCACCGGTTATACCACTTTTAAGACCACTTGGACTCAAATCTATACTCCAAAATTTATCAAACAATGCCCCAAGAAAGTTTACATTAACCTTTACAAGCGTATAAGACATGTCTCTCTTATTGACATTTTAACAAACATGTGGTGCGCATGTAAAGTAAGAGCTTGAATAGATAAAATAACATCAAAGATGAAAAATCCCAATGCACCAATTCATCACCAAACACACCACTTGTGATCACACTAACCCAATTAAATCACACACCACTAAATTAAGCAAACAAACCTCAAGTGGTTGTTTCATCAAACACATGGTGTACACTAGTGTGTGAAAGCAAGAATTTTGCAATTTAGCATTTGAAACAAGGCACACATTCAAAAACCTTCATCCCAACAACCACATTCTACTAAATTAAGCTCAAGTGAATTAAATTATAACCAAAAGAAACCATGGAATGTGATCATCATTCATATTTTAAAGATTATACCTTATAAGCTTGCTAAAGAGAGGAAAGTGATGAAAAGAAAGTCCAATATACTTATCTAGGATTTCATTCTTGAGGTACCCATTCCAACTTGTGCTATCACCTACAAACACCCAAAAATAAGATAAAAAAATAAATTAAAAAAATCAGAAGACATCAAGAAAAATTTCTTGGGTTGCCTCCCAAGAAGAGCCTTAGATAAAGTTGCGGTACGACATCTTTTGCCTCTCAAATTTATGTATCCATTTGGAAGACTTAAAACGACGGCACAACTTTAGATCAATACATCTTTGAGGAGTTTTGGGCAAAAGTGAGGAGACAATGAAATATTTCTATCTCGTCACTTTGAAGATTTAAACCTTTTACACAACTTCACATCAAACTTTCAAATAGGATCGTTGGGTATTGGCGAGAGCATGAAAAATCTCTTGTTACACACCGAATTTTGCATATATTGTACTTTAAGTGAAAGGTTTCATTTTTTCCTTTTAGAATAAAAAAACTCAAAATTTAGGGATTTTCCTCCTCCTTTCTAAAATTCATAATTTTCTTAGGTGGTTTGACTTTCATCACATCCATCAAGCATAATGTTGAAAAGTGGTTTGAGTGAGGTCTTCTACCTAATTCCAGAGTTGCATTAGTTTTGATATTCTCTCCTCGAAATGGACAAGATCCTTCACAAAGGATTTTCTTGGATTTTCCTTTTGACTCTAGTACCATTTCCTGAATCTTGGAATCATCTTTCATGTTTGGTTTGGTTGGTTGGGAAATCACTTAAGATTCATCAACATTGAGCTTATTTGGAAGAGTGGGCATACCCATGGTATTTAAAAAATTTGCCTCCATACCCACTTCCTCTATCCTTTCAATTTACTTTTTATATGCCCCCATAGATTGATGCATGAGATATATGTTATCCCCCACTGTTTTCACCCGATCCAAGATGCGTTGAAGATTTCTTCAACACTATTGTATCGGGCATGTTGTTCTTCCTTTTTCTCCTCATAGGACCTATCAAACTCATAAGAAGAACTTTAATTTGGGTTAGTATTACAAGGGTAAGGGGGCATTTGGACAATTTCTCCAATGTCCATATTGACCACCCGTAAGGAACAATCATACTCCCAAGAGGATTGAGATGGTGCACACCTTTCTCTTCGAGGAGCATAGCTATAATTTTGCCAAAAGTGGGGTCCACCATAATATGCACATAGATTATCAAGATAAGATTTCCAACAACCAAACTTATAATCATTCCAAGATGCCATAGTAAGAAATAAGTAAAACTAAAAATCTACCTAACACAAGAAACAAAAGAAAATAACAAACAAATATTTACAAGTTTGAACCAAAGCAAGTAAGCTAAAATTCCAAACTAACTCAATCCCAAAATGTAATATGATGGAACAACCAAAAATACTGTCCAATGATGTTAGTACCAACACCAATGCTAATGTTAAGGCCAACACCAATATCGATCCTGCCCATACCAACCCCTAGAAGTACCAAAAATCCTCTATCCAAAAGAATGCAAATATCTGATTGGGACATGCCCCCAACCATTGCCAAAACCAATATCCAAAATGAACACAAAATGTCTAAGAATGTCATATCATGAAATGGAGTCTTTCAGAAAGATGGAAGCTCACCACATCAATCCAAATATTGTCCTTGAATCAATCACTATGTAGGAGGAGTCGAACGGCTGATTCTTGCATAGCATGGGTATACATTCGCCAGTAGATGGGTGAGCAAGTAATCGCTAGTATGTATCTCAGGATAGGGATAAAGTAACGCCATTTAAACAACCAAGTAAAACTATCCATTATGAAGACAACCATACATATATATAAGTGCCAAAAAAGCGAATCCGTGTTTAATATACTTTTAAAACCTTTACCTAGGTTGTGTAACCTTGCCATTTAACAACACCCATGGGCCGTATGGGTTCAGCTCCCCCTGCTGAAAGAGTCCCATGTGTGTAGCCGCACGACCATAAAAATATCCTATGGGATGAATAATATATCCCTCCAATATAAAATATGACACTCATACGAGGCCATCAAAGACCCCTCATATCGACAAATATGAGTTTCCAGTTTTGGTTCCCTTGGAACCTCCACCTTACATGGCTCAGTTGAACATACTACCATTATTTCCCAAATTAAAACCATATCCAAAAAAATCCAATTACCATTTATTAACCAAGGGCATTTATTAGTGGTATCGTCATACCAACCATACTTGCAAGGTTTGTCCATAACCAAGCCATTCAGGTTAAGGGGACACTCAAGTGCCCTTTCCATTTTGAATATTAACCTCTTGGGAAACTTCTATGTACTCCAAAAGAAACACTAATAAGCCTTTAACATAAACCATTAAAACCATTTATAGTTTCATGCATAAGCTGAAAACAAGCAAGAGTTCCATTTAAAGAAGTCAATGCAATGGACATATCTTTATAAGAATTTTATCAAACACCTTAGGGATATAATATAACCAAAACCAATTCCAAAAACCATTAAACAATACCATACAAGCCAATTTCCCAAAACCACCAAAAATGTATATGAAAACTAATTTAGCCATAGGAAATCATAACCAAGCCATTATTAACAAAACCCCCAATTAATAGTGAAAAACCATAAACCATAAAACTTTGAAACAATGAAAACAACCATAAAAACCATGTCTTTTTTAGAAATAAAAAGTAGGGAAGAGACACATTCCTAAAACCGAGAAAGTTGATGGAAGAAAATCACCAAAGCAATGCCCAAGTTGAAACCCTAGCTCTCTTGCCCCAAAAAATTTTGAGAGGATTGTTGAATGTTTAAGAATATTTTTCTACGTATTAATGAATAGAATAAAAGGGTACATAACCTCCTAAGTGTATTACAAGTCATGGGTCATAATTAGGGTAAGTAGAGAAATGTCTAGAATACCCCAACTTAAGTCCCTTAAAAACTTATCATAGGGATACAACTGACCCTCTTACGAGTTGTACCCTTCCTTACAATTGGCTCCTACCAGTCGTACCCAGGCCTTAACCTTGGATCAGACACTGTCCAGTAGATGACTCATCCAACCAAGTCGTAACCTCAGCATATGATCCATACCCATGATCCATATCCCTGCCAGAATGAATTACCAAGAGGATCAAACACTGCCCTCCTTACAAGTTATTGATATGACACATATCCAAGCCTTACAACTCATATCCATAAGTCATGACTATTCTAGTGATAAAAAATATTCCATTAAATAACACTAGTCAGCTTACGACAGGACCATAACACTCTTACCCTAGCATACGGCTCGTACTCTGGAGTTGTATTGGGTTCAAAGAACAATTTTCAACGAAAAATTTCTAAGGCCAAAATTCAAGATGTAACATTCTCCTTCATTAGGAACATTCATCCCAGAATGATGGACAAGGTAGAGGTAACAACACATAAAATCATTTGTATTATCAAACATCCCTTTAACAAAGTTTGAAAACAAAAAGGCAAAGTTACTAATCTTTTCTTTAACAAACTCAAAAAATAAGGATGTGTTCAAGAACACATACCTTCCGCACGAATACCAGGAGCAAAAAACAAATAGGGATACTTGGACTTCATGTCCTCTTCTGCTTCCTACGTAGCTTCTTCCACCTTATGGTTCTGTACAGAACCATAACCGAAGCCATATCCTTGGTCTGCAACCAAAGAACTTTCCTATCCAATATATCAACCGGGACCTCTTCATAAGATAGAGAATCCAAGATATCCAACCCTTCCAAAGAAACAACCAAAGAAGGATTGCCAATACACTTCCTCAACAAGAAAACATGAAAGACCGGATAAAACCAACCCAAAAATTCACAGGCAACTCCAACTCATAAGCAAAATTGCAAACTCTCTACAAAATCATATTAGGACCAATAAACTAAATATTAAGTTTCCCCTTCTTGCTAAAACGCACTACTCCCTTTATGGGAGACACCTTTAGGAACTCCTTGTCCCCAACTTGAAACTCCAAGTATCTACGCCTAACATCTGTATAGGACTTTTGGTGACTCTGAACAGCCTTAAGCCTATCCCGAATCATCTTTACCTTCTTCATAACTTAATAGACCAAATCGGGACCAAATATATCCTCCTCACCAAAATCAAATAATCCAATACAAGATCTACACCTCATACCATACAAGGCCTTAAAAGGATCTATACCAATACTATAATAATAGCTATTGTTGTAAGAAAACTCCAATAAAGGTAGATACTCAACCCAACTGCCACCACAATCAATCACACATGCCTGAAGCATATCCTCCAATGTCTAAATAATTCTCTCCACTTGCACATCCGACTGCAAATGTAAAGCAACACTCAGACTAACCTTAGTCCCCAATCCCTTCTGGAAATACCACCATAAATAAAAGGTAAACTGCGTACCGCAATAAAAAATAATCAAATCAGGCACCCCATGCAGCTTCATAATCTCTTAAAGATACAACTTCGCACTATCCTCCACCAAAAAAGTAGTCCTTACCGACAAAAAGTGAGCAGACTTGGTCATCCTATCCACGATGACCCAAATCAAATCAAAATGATTATGAGACTGAGGAAGATCGGTAATGAAATCCATATTGATTATCTCATACTTCCATTCAGGCTACTCTATTTCTTGATGCAACCCAGCAGGCCTTATGTGCTCAACCTTAACCAATTGACACACCATGCACTTAGCCACGAAGTCAACCATACCCCTCTTTATACCATTCCACCAATAGATCTCCTTAAGATCATGATACATATTTCTCATAGTCCTTGAGAAGCTCAAGTTACCTCTTTTGCCTGAGATTAAGCTCCTTCTACGTGAACACGTATTAAAGACTCTTATGATAAAAACAATATATCTTCGTGAACACCATACAGATAATGCCACCATATTTTCAAAGAAAACACAACCGCCAACAGCTCTAAAGTCACAACATTCAACCAAAACTTGTACTTAGAGAACTTGGTAAACAATCGTTGTTCCTTTAAGGTCTGCAACACCATATAGAGGTGATTAGAATAATCCACCCCACTCCTTGAATACACTGGATTGTCATTAACAAACAAAATGATGAAGAGATCTAATTACTGCCTAAACACCCTGCTCATCAAATCCATAAATATCGTCAAAGCATTTTTCAATCCAAATAACATTACCAAGAACTCAAAATGCCTATATCAATTACTAAAAGCCATCTTAGGGATATCCACTTTCCTAATCTTAAGATAATGGAAAAGAACTTGGCATCCTGCAACTGATCAAATAGATTATCTTTTCTTTGGAGAGGATACTTGTTCTTGACTGTTACCTTATTTAACTGCATGTATTCGATGCACATTTGAAGGAAACCATCCTTCTCGCACACGAAAAACACTAGTGAAACTCATGGAGAAACACTAGGACAAATAAACCCCTTATCCAGAAGATCCTTAATTTTCTCCTTAAGTTTTCTTAACTCAATCGGAGCCATTCTATATGGAGGAATAGATATTAGACGAGTGTCCAAAAGCAAATCAATACCAAACTCTATTTCCCTATCTGGAGGAACACCAAGAAGATCATCCAGAAAGACCTCTAGAAACTCATTAACTACTGAAATTGACTACAATAAAGGACTTTCCGAGTTAGAATCTTTAACCAGAACTAAGTGATAAATAGACCTTTTAGATATTAACCTTCAAACTCTAAGATAAGAAATAAATCTTCCCCTAGGATCTAAGGAACAACCCTCTCATTCTACGTCCAGCTCACTGGGGAACCTAAAGATGACCTTATGAGTCCGACAATCTAAAGACACATAACAAGAATGCAACCAATCCATACCCAAAACCACATCAAAATTCACCATTCCCAACTCAAACAAATCTACCAAGGTCTACCTATCACCAAAATATACCACATACCCCCTATAGACCCGTTCAGCAATGACCGAGTCTTCTATCGGGGTAGAAATAGAAAAAAGGATCAAAATAATTTCCAAATCAAAATAAAATGACATAGCTATATAAGGAGTCACATAAGAAAGAGTGGATCCTAAATCAAGTAAACAATATATGTCACGGGAGAAGAGCTGTAATGTACCAGTAATAATATCAGGTAATGCCATGAATTCCTATCGGAATGCCAAAGCATACAACCTATTTTGACCAACAGTAGAACAAGGAGCAGTAACAAAAGTAGATTCCATACCACCAAGTGTAGGAGAAGAGAATGAAGTCAACAAAATCTTATTGGCCCCTATAGCAACCTTATTAGCTAGAAAATCCTTGAGTCGATGGTCTACCTGATCGCACTTAAAGCACTTATCTCTACCTTCCTCACAAAATCCGTAATGAGGACGACCATAAAACCAATAAGGAGGGCAAAATGAAACAGACTGACCTTCGCTCCTCTAAGATTGGGCAACCTGAGCCCGAGAATTATCACCACCTTAGTAACGCCTTTCGCTCGACTATTGTGGGTAAGGAGTACTGGCAACAGAGAAGGAACCAAAACTTCCTCACTTTATTTTTTACCACTTGCCACCATCTCTACCACTTTGGGACTGTATACCTTCCTGATCAGAAAATCTGCCCCGCTTTTTGTACCTGTCCCCAAATTTTGCCTACTTTCTCTTCTCATCCTCAACTTGCTATATATGAATAGTAAACATAGAGATGTCCATATCCCTAATAAGAAAAGCAATCTTGCTCTCCAAAATCATATCTATATTCATCCTAGAAGTGAAATTCCTCACTCTTGACCTTATATCAGCCACCAAATCAGGCGCATACCTTGACAATTGATGAAATTTCAAGGTATATTACCTTACAGACATCCTTCATTACTTGAGGTTCACAAACTTCTCCATCTTAACTTTCCTTAACTCTTGAGAAAAGAAACAATCCATGAAGGTATTAGAAAAGGCCTCCCATAACAGTTCCTTTTCCATATCATCCTTATCTCTATCCCACTCCTCATACTATTGATAAGCAACATCTTTGAGCTAATAAGCTACAAAGCTAGCTCCCTCCACATCAGAAGCCTGTATAACCCAAAATAATTTTTCTTGTTCATTCAAGAAGTCTTGTGGGTCTTTATTTACCTTTACTCCCATAAACGTAGGAGGACCTATCTATATAAACTGACCAACCCTTGTAGCCTCAGTAGACAAAGAACTAGCTACACCCTGCTTAGCCTGAGCAGCGAACATCTGAGTAATAATATGAATAGACTAACAAAACTCTGAATTTGTCACGTTACCACGAGGGACCTAAGGAGCGGTAGGAGGAATAGGAGAAATTCTAACACAATCAGGAATAGGACTATGAGATCAAAGATATACTCCAGACGTAGGAGGTACCCCTTCAACATTATCTCCAGATGAGGCAGAAGGATTTCTTTGCATTCCAGATCTAGGAGGCATGATATGAAAGATAAATAACCAAAGATTAGAGAGGATTCCAAGACTGAGAATTTCAATGAAGTAAAACATTCCAAAATGTCTTGAAACCTCTCTCTTATAACTGTGGTGCACTACACACCCCTAAAAGAGACTCTACTCAACATGGATTTCTGGACTTTCTAATTGACTATGAATCTAAAGCTCTGATACCAACTTATCATGACATGAACCAGGTCCTAGACGTAATAGTCATTCCAAGTCCAACCAGGACCCGGGATCGGCCCCTTAACCCAACCCAACCGCCTATTACAACCTTAGATAAGCTGAATTTTAAATATATAACGAGATAGCGTTATTATTCACATCAAGACTCTGGTCGTACCAAACCCAACCATCTATACCATACCAAACCAAAGAGAATATCAAAACTTAATATAATAATCAATCCAAAAATGTAATACGATGGAACAACCAATACTATTATCCAATGATGTCAACCACAACACCAATGCCAATGCTAAGTCCGACACCCATACCAATCCCACCTATACTAACCCCCAGAAGCACCACAAAACCGCTATCCGAAAAATAAAAATATTTGGTTAGGACATGCCCCCAACCATGGCCAAAAAAAATATCGAAAATAAAAACAAAATGTCTAAGAATATCCATATCATGAAATAGAGCCTTCTAGAAAGATGGAAGATCACCACTTCAATCTAAATGTTGTCCCTGAGTTAATCACTATGTAGAAAAATTCAATCGGCCGATTCTGCATAGCATAGGTATAGAGTTGCTAGTAACAGGTTGGCGAATGATCACTAGCAGGTATCTCAGAATAAGGATAAAGTAATGCCATTTAAACAACCAAGTAAAACCATCCATTATGCATACAAACATATATATATTATGGTTGTATGCATAATGGATAGTAACATGCATTTAAAACCTTTACCTAGCTATGTAACATTGTCATTTAACTACACCCATAGGCCATATGGGTACAGCTCCACCTGCTGAAAGAGTCTTAGCGTGTGTAGCCGCACGACCAAGAAATGTCCCATGGGATGAATAGTACATCCCTTTGATATAAAATGTGACACTCACACATGGCTATCAAAGACCCCTTGTATCAGCAAATATGTGTTTCCAATTTTAGTTTCCCCGAAACCTTCACATTCCACAACTCAGTTACACATCCTGCCATTAATGCCCAAATTATAACCATATCTAAGCAAATCCAATTACCATTTATTAACCAAGGCCATTTATTAGTGGTATCGTCATACCAACTATACTTGCAAGATTTATCCATAGCAATACCATTTAGGTTAAGGGGACTCTCTAATGCCCTTTTCGTTTATAACATTAACCTCTTGGGAGACTTCCACGTACTCCAGAACCAAAAATAATAAGAATTTAACCTTTATAAACCATTTAAACCATTTATAGTTTCACGCATAAGCTGAAAACAATCAAGAGTTCCATTTAAAGAAGTCAATGCAATGAACATATCTTTATAAGCATTTTATCAAATACCTTGGGGGCATAATATAACCAAAACTAATTTCAAAGACCATTAAACAATACTATACAAACCAATTACCAAAAACCACAAATAATGCATATGAAAACATAATATAACCATAGGAAATCATAACCAAGCCATTATAGACTAAACCCCCAATTAATAGAGGAAAACCATAAACCATGCAACATTGAAACAATGAAAATAACCATAAAATCCATACCTTTTTAGAAATAAGAACTAGGGAAGAGACAAATACCTAAAGCCGAGAAGGATGATGGAAGAAAATCACCAAAGTAATCCTCAAGTTGAAACTCTAGCTTTCTTGCCCGAAAAGCTCTTGTGAGAATTTTTAAATGTTTAGGTATCATTTTCTATGTGTTAATGAATAAAATAATAGGGTAGATAACCTCCTAAGTATATTAGAAGTAGTGGGTCATAATTAGGGTAAGTAGGGAAATATCCAGAATACCCCAAACATAAGTCCCTTAAAAATATGTCACAGGGATACGACTATCCCTCTTAGGAGTCATACCCTTCCTTATAATTGGTTCCAACCAATCGTACCCAAGCCTTAACCTTGGACCAGACATTATACAATATACTACTCATCCAACAAAATCCTAACCTCAATATATGATCCGTATCCATGATGATCCATATCCCTGGTAAAATGAATTACCAAGAAGATCAAACACTGTTCACCCTAAGAGTCCCTGATACAATTTGTATCCAAGCCTTATGACTCATATCCTTAGTTGTGACCATTCAAGTGATCAAAACCATTCCTCTAACAAATACTGGTCAGCTTATGACAGGACCATACCACTCGTACCCCAGCATACGGGTCATACCTTTGAGTCGTATTAGGTCGGAGAATGAGTTTTAAGGAAAAATTTCTAAGGCCTAAATCCAGGATATAACACTAACAAGTGTGTCAATTAAAGACACCCAACACCTCAATTAGGTATCTCTATTTCTAGAAAGATGCCCAAGATATAGTCTACTCTCTATTCACCCTTATTTCTTAGATAGCAAAAAGATAGTAATCTATATCCATAATTGTCCACTATTGCTTTGTTCCCCACAACCCCTTTGAAAGATGTCATGGAGTCCAAAAGTTCATCCAAACCCTTCTTTTAAGGATGGTTTAAGCTTTCAAGAGTTTGGGGTTTTCATCCACAAAACTATTTGGATATTTGGGGCTTTCACCCATAAAACCAAACTAATTTAACCAAGCAATAGTAGAACCCATCATCAACAAACTAGAATCTACACAAATACATCACAACCCGCACACAAATTGCACCCTATTCTAACATAATTTCAAGAGGAAGAACTAGTAACTCATAAAGATAATAAGCATAAATATACCAAAGTCTCCATCAATTTGATTCATGAAAAATAAAGAGAATGCAAACCACTTTTTGAATTCCAATGAATCCTTAATGGGATTTGCCAATTCTTCACATTGGTGTTTCTCTAATTAATTCTTGCCTCAAATTAGTAAATATTCCAGCTCCAAGCTCTAAGTGATAAACCCTAAAGTAAGGATAGGATAATATGTAAGATAAAATATAGGATGAAAAATGAGCTAAAATCCCTATTTAAGTCCTAATTCCACATTTACCAAATATTACAAAAATGCCCTTCAAACTTTTTCGCTCTACCATGATCGTTATCCTTTGACTATAATTGTGGTAGTCATATCACGATAGCCCTTTGGTTGACTTATTGACTAACTATGATTGCGAACCTCAGTCCTCGATCATAGTAACTTGAGGTCAACTCCTGGGTATGCCATTTAAGTTTTTGTTTTTTTTGCTCACATTTCTTCTCTTTCACCTTCTCCTTACCTCATTATCAAGTTTCCTTACTTATATTCTCATTGCAATTTTTACCTACCCAAATGAGCATTAAGTAAGAAAGTAACAACAAATCAATAAAAAGCATGATAATTTAGGCTTAAAAATGCTAGTAAGTTGTCAAATTGATGACTTATCAATACCCCTAAACTTAAACTATTGCTTGTCCTCAAGCAACCAAGAACAATTCAACAAGATAGGGTATTTAACATAAATCCACCCAAAAGAAAACCATACTGGAGGAATAAGCTAACAAAGTTATGCAAAGATTTTTCAAACATGTCATGGCAAAAAATAAACCAAAATTTTCTAATAAGCACATGTTATGAATCAAGGATACAAGTTTGTATCAAATAAATCTTCCAAATCAACAAATCACATTAAGAGAAAACATAAAATCTTCAAAAAATTTCTCAATCCTCATAATGCAACTTACTCACCCATTTACCTAAATCGAGAGAAAGACTTCACCCTCTACCCCAAAGTATCGATGACGCTCACAAGAAAGAGTTAGCTCCACACACATAAAAGACATTAAAATTTCTAAAGAAGCTCAAATAATGAAAGAATTCACACTCACTCTCGCAAAGAAATTCAAATACATTGAGTACAACCATAGGTTTTCCCTTTGTATTTTTTGCCACTAATGTAGACTTACCTAGTTTGAAATCACCAAGGTCTTGCAAGACAAGATGAAGGTTTGAGGTGCACGAAGGAATACATATGGATCAAGTAACTAAAAGACCTCTTTCAATGCAATTACTCAATCCTTTCTACTCACAAAATTTTCAAACTCTCTACCTTATTCTCCTTCAATTCACTTCCCATATTTCCTACCCCCTTTTTTTCTTAGCATTTACCAAATAATTCAATGCCACCATTTTCTTGCTTCATTTCATTGACTTTTCAAGAAACTTTCTAACTTTAAGCCCTCCTTAGCCCTTCATTCATCCAATTTCTCTTCAAGTTCTATGGGCTAAGATATTCAACTTTATTATTAAGCATATCTGTTATCTTTTAAGAACATGAGTTGGCAACCTTACACACACGTTTCTTGGAATATCTTAGAACATCACATTCATACCCCCAAACTTGGAGTTTTAAATACCCTCACATTAATTTCCCAAATTAACAACCCCCCTTTCCCCCCTAAAAAATTAGGTTTTCACCTATATTTAATTTCTTAGAATCATGCAATGCATCAAAGGAGGTTAAGTGCCAAAATAAATATTTTAAAAAGGGATTAAGTTTTTAAGCAAGGTTATCATTAGACAAAGAAAGAAAAATGGGTAAAAAGCCTCAAAGGGGTTAACTAGGGAAAAATTTTAAGGTGAGAATTTGGCTATGTGACGAGTAAAAAAATGGCCTCGGGTTATTTTCCAAACCAAGCTTGTCTAGGATTTCACTTTGAACACACCCAGAGATGCTATGATAAACATACTAATCTATCATGCTATGGACACAACATCATCCATAATTTCAACCATAAACCACCGATTATACCACTTTAAAGACCAACTAGACTCAAATCTATACTCTAAAAATGATTACACAATGCCCCAAGAAAGTTTACATTAACCTTTACAAGCATATAAGAAATTTCTATCTTATTGATATTTTAACAAACATGTGGTGTGCAGGTAAAGTAAGAGCTTGAATAGGTAAAATAACAATACATGTGAACAATCCCAATGCACCAATTAATCACCAAAAACACCACTTGTAATCATACTAACCCAATTAAATCATCCACCACTCAATTAAGGAAACAAAACTCAAGTGGGTGTTTCATCAAAAAAATGGTGTGCACTAGTGTGTGAAAGCAAGAATTTTGTAATTTAGCATTTGAGACAAGGCACACATTAAAAAATCTTCATCCCAACAACCTTATACTACCAAATTAAGCTCTAATGAATTAAATTAAAATTAAAAAAAACCATGGAATATTATCATCATTTGTATTTTAAAGATCATACCTTGTAAGTTTACTAAAGAGAGGAAAGTGATGAAAAGAAAGTCCAATATACTTATCCGGGATTTTATTCTTAAGGTCCCCTTTCCAACTTGTTCCATCACCTACAAACACCCAAAAAACAAGATTAAAAATGAATTAAAAATATTAGAAAACATAAGAGAAATTCCTTGGGTTACCTCCCAAGAAGCACCTTAGTTAAAGTCGCAGAACTACATCTTCTGCCTATCAAATTTATGTCTCCATTTGGAAGACTTGAAACGGGGACCAACTTTAGATCAATACATCTTTCAGGTATTTTTGAAAAAGGTGAGGACACAATGAAATATTTTATATCTTGCCACTTTGAATATTTAAACCTTTTACCCAACTTCACATCAAACTTTCTAATAAGCTCATTGGGTTTTGGTGAGAGCATAAAAAATTCACTTATTACACACCGAATTTCGCATTTATTGGCCTTCAAGTGAGGGTCTTCATTTTTCCCTTTTAGAATGAGAAACTCCAAAATATATAGATTTTCCTCCTCATTTCCAAAATTCAGCATTTTCTTGGGTGGTTCGACTTTCATCACATCCACCAAGCATAATGTTGAAAAGTGGTTCGAGTGAGGTCTTCTCTCTAATTCTGGAGTTGTATCCGTTTTGACATTCAAACCCAAAAATGGACTAGAGACTTCACAGATGATTTTTTTTTGGCTTTTTGTTACTCTACTACCATTTTCTCAATCTTGGCATCATCTCTCATGTTTGGTTTGGTTGGTTAGGAAATCACCGAGGATTCATCAACATTGACCTTATTTGGAGGAGTGGGCATACCCATGGTATTTAAAAAATTAACCTCCATACACACTTACTCTATCCTTTCAATTTTATTTTTACATGCCCCCACGGCTTGATGTATGAGATATATAATATCCTTCATTGTTTTTACCTGATCCAAGATATGTTGAAGTATTGCTTCTACACCATTGTATCTGACATGTTGTTCTTCCTTTTTCTCATCATAGGACCTATCAAATTCACAAGAAGAACTAGCATTTGGGTCAGTATAATGAGGGAAAGGGGCATTTAGACAATCGTTTCAATGTCCATCTCGCCCACCACATAAGGAACAATTATACTCACAAGAGGATCGAGATAATGCACACCTCCCTTTCCAGGGAGCATATCTATAATTTTGCCAAAAATGAGGCCCACTATAATATGGACATAGATTATTAAGATAAGATTTCCAACCACTAAACTTATATTCATCCAAGATGCGATAGTAAAAAATAATCAAAACTAAAAATCTATCTAACACAAGAAACAAAAGAAAATAACAAACAAATATTTACAAGTTTGAACCAAAGCAAGTAACCTAAAATTTTAAACTAACTTAATAAACTAAATTATTTTTCGACAACGGTGCCATTTTTAATAATGCTCAACTTACACATCAATTTACGAGCAAGGTAGTCATTGTCAATATAATAACCCAACAAGAGTCGGGGTCTAATCTACGAGGAAAAATATGAGTGGCAAATGGGTAAGTTCGAAATGACAGTACTTACTAAATTCAAACTTAACATACACATACTTGGGGTTTTTAGATATTTTCAAAGATATGATTAATTTTGGGCTTCTAAATGACTAATTCAAGACTAAAAAAAATTAGAGTATAATTAATTAGGCATGAATCTTGGGATTATGCTTTCCTAGGGGCAAGTTATGCATGGAAACATGATGATTCAAGGAAAATTCTAATCGGTAATGATGTGGTGGGATAGGTTGTAAATCCTTGAGGCTAGTTTGTCAACAAAGTCTCAAAGATGTCACTCATTGGCCCTTTTAAGTACCTAACGAGTGTGTCAGTTAAAGCCATCCAACACCTTAATTGGGCATCCCTATGTGTAGGAAGATTCCCAAGATATAGCATACTCTCTATTCACCCGTATTTCTAAGATAGCAAAATGATAGTAATCTACATCCATAATTGTCGACTATTTCTTTGTCCCTCATAGCCCTCTTTTAAGGATGTCATGGGTTCCAAAAGTTCACCCAAACTGCTCTTTCAAGGATAGTTTGTACTTTCAAGAGTTGGGGTTTTTCACCCACAAACCCATTTTGGGTATTTGGGCCTTTCACCTATAAAACCAAACTAATTTAACCAAGAAATAGTAAAACCCATCATTAACAAACTAGAATCTACACAAATACATCACAACCCACACATAAATTGCATCATATTCTAATATATAATCCCAAGAGGATGAACTAGCAACTCATAAAGATATTAAACAAAAATGTACCAAAATCTCCGTCAATTTGATTCTTGAAAAATAAAGAGAATACAAACCACACTTTAAATTCCAATAAATCCTCAATGGGATTTGACAATTCTTTACTTTGGATTTCTCTAATTAATTCTTGCCTCCAATTAGTATAAATTCAAGTTCCAAGCTCCAAGTGATAAACCATAAACTAAGGATAGGATATTATGTAAGATAAATGATAATATGAAAAATGAGATAAAAACCCCTATTTAAGTCCCAATTCCACATTTGCCAAATATTATAAAAATGCCCTTCAAACTTTTTTGCTCTACCGCGATCAGGATTCCTTGACTGTGATCCCAGTAGTCATATTGTGATTTCCCGCTAGTAAGTTGTCAAATTGACAAATTATCACCCACATACTCAGTGAATTCCAAAAGTACTGACTATATTTACATATGTGTGTACATTATTTTATATTATAGGTAGCAATTCTAGCTCACAAACTCATGATCAGGCAGTTTGCAGTGATGAGTTCTCCTAATTTGAGGACTCAAGTTAGCTATAGTACTAATGTCTTATTTTTATTTATTTATATTTACTAGGGATAGCTGGTGGTTATGTCCCAACTACCTAAAGTCAGTATTAGTAGAGGCTTTATAGACAATTATTTAGAGTTGATGTGTTCAGTTCTAGTTCTTTTGTATAATCAGTGGTGTACACTTTTAACATGCACATATTAAAATACATTATTTTATGATTATGATTCCACTCAATATGATTAACTCTCATACATGTTTAATCATTTGATCATGCATTATTCCAGCATCATGGGTTAGTTTGAGATCACTATGTCCCAAGTATTGTGTGACGTTCAAGGGGCAGTCTCAGGGAGTTACACTAATACTCTGAATCAACCACTACACAACATGATTAAGATCTACATATTGCACTCAAATTGGGATCTATACCAAAAGGGTACATAAATTATGAGTGAGTGGGGTCTATTTGTACTCAGTAGTCATCATTGTTCAATTAAGCAAAGCAGTAAACTAAATAAGTAAAGTATACAATGAGCATGCTTTCACTTGTATATAGAAAAGTTTCCAATGATAGCTCAAACCGTATCTCCTAATAGTAAAAATGCTACAAGTATAATGACAGTATAAGAATAACTACACATAAATATATAAGGAAGATTAAATACACAATATTAAAATCATTAAGGAAATATAAGTGATGTAATGTAATGCCATGAGATGATAACAATGTAAGACATCGCATGGAAACAATGGAATAGAACTTTGTATACACCCTTCGAGCTAAATATTATAGGACAGAACCCATGGGGGATTTGCAACCTATATTCATTCATAATCTAATATCTCAATCAACCTTGACAGCACATCCCTCAATCAAGGGTTCTACAAAGTGTTCCATTTTTATTCAAAAATCAATATTTCTCAATAGTGCTAGGTTCCATGAATGTGGATGGATGAAATGGGGATGCATTCACACAACAAAATTAATATCATGCAATGAATCAACTCAAGAAGGTATAAATGGTCTCACATCTTCTAAGATATTAATAGATTGTCATAAAAGCCTGCATGGCACCAGTAGAATAAACAGTCATAAGACATTAATAATATCAATTCAAGTCCTTCTCTTAGGTATCAAATAATGGTAAAGACAAATAATTCTCAAACAAAATCAATAATATCAATACAAAACCTCACTTAGCCATTATGATAATAATAATATAGGAAAATAATGCTCAAATAAGTCAATTATCATCCCCTACATAAGCATCACAATAATAATAATAATTCCTTAAGACAATAATAATATTCATATAAGCATTGACATGGCCAACATGATAAAATAATAATCTCAAAATATTATCCTCACAATATAAATCCCCAAACCATAGTAAAATTTAGATGAATTATAATTGTCCAGTCTAGTCAGAAAAAAACTTAAGTCATAACCTATTTCAAAAGCCAAAAACATAAGCCCAAACCCTTTAACTAGGAGTTTTTTATTTTGATGAAACTTTATAAAAGATCATATCTATCAAATATGAAATCTACACCTCAAAAGGAGTACAACTATACCCATATTAGCTATTTTATATTAGGTCCAAAAGTTATTCAAAAATCAACTCGAACGAGAATGGGTAAACAAATACTTTATTAAATAATCAATTATTCCATACTCTAAGGACTCTAAATATAATATCTCATTGAAAAAATAGTTTAAATCAAGGTTTAAAACAAAGTAAAACCATTTTACCTCTTTATTGGGTGAAAAACTCCAAGTATAAAATCTAAGTTTTGAAGAAAATTTAGTAAAATAATCAATGTGTAAGGATATAATTCAAGTTTAGAAGCTAACTCACGTCCAATTTGATGAAAATCATCTTTAAAACTACCAAAATGGAGACGCCAATTCTTGAATATAGAAGACTAGAATAAAAAAGAAAATTTATATCAGCGACGTTGCTTAGGCGATAAAATGGTCACCTAAGCATATAATGACCCATTTCATTATTACTAAAAATATCTATGGTAAAGGCGTAACAATTTAATTACTATTAGTTTATAGTATCAATTATTTAGTACGGGAGTGCATTAGACATTTACTAAACTCATACACAACCCTTAGTACAAAGTTAAGTTGGAAGTGTTCTTACCGATTGAGTTTTGATCTAAGTCTAAACTAGGGAAAAATTAAAACAAGCACTCCTCCTATAATATAAGGAGTTATAGGACCCAATACCCACTATATTAAAGATACTTGTGCTTTATTTCTAACACCTTCGATCATTTATTAATCTGCTACTAGGAGTAAAAAGTTATGGTTATTTTACTGAAGATTGTCCGTGTTGAAAAGTTTGTCACTACAGAAACATCACTGAAGCAGGAACAAACAGACAGTACTTAAGCTTCTTTTGGACAATTTTTGCGTTTTAAACTCAAAAAATTTAATCCAAAAACCATAGGGAGAAATTTTTGAAATTCTAGGGTGGATATCATTGTTGAGGTAAATTTTTCCATCATTTTCTTTGTCTTTCAGTTCAATAACACCTTAGAATTATTAGAATGATCTTTAATAGTGAAATTTTTGGATATTAGAACCTTACATTTATAAGATTTTTGGGAAAATTTATGTATTGGGTAATATCAGGTTTAATTACTTCTATATTGTTAACTAACGATACCTATCAAGAATTTGTTATATTCTAAAACATCAATTTGATGTTGGGAGTCTAAAATTTTATAAAGATGGAATCTTTAGCTTTAGAACTCTATCATTAGAGATATGTTGAGTATGGTAAAGATATTTAATTATTAATTGACCTTTGGTAATGTTTTAGACCATGAATAAGGATTGAATTGGAGGGTTGAATTTTTAAAGTAGTTATTCAATGATTAATTGATTTTATAATTATTTAATTTCCAAATGATTGGACTAATGAAGATATAAAGGAAAGGAAATATCAACCTTGGTATGGCTTGCTTATTCCAAGATCTTTGGTTGAGGCAGGTTATAGTTTGATGTATAGTATACTTGGGTTAGAAATATATAATAACTATAATTTTGATGGCGGATTACATGTTTAGACCTACGGGCATGGAGTTCAGATGGATGAAATATAGAATTAATGTATTAAGGATAATTGAGTATTGTTGTGTTTTGTATGGATCCTTCGATGGGTATCTATATTTGTATCAATAACATAATGATTTACAAGTTTAATATGTGAATGTGTATAGTAATAGAGAACTTAGGTGAATCGGCAATCTATAAAACTAGTCTTTAATACCTTAAAAAGAGTGAATCAAATGTTGTGTGTATTTGAAATACGAGATATTCTTGCCAAAGTATAGTTAGGAGATAGATCATGATAAGAGGATGTGGTGTCTTAAATTAATATGTGTAAATGTGTATGACTCAATCTAGAATTGTAAGTTGAATAGAGTCGAGTGGTTAAATAATCAGCTAATGGAATAGTGTCTTGAACTTAGCAATGAATTGAATGCAAGGGTTACTAGTTAATGATTGAGTTTACCAACTTTGATAAGAATATAAGAGCGTTAGAATAGTGGAAGAAATATATATGTTGTATTAGAGTGTACATATCGATTTAGTGAAATATGCACTCCTAAAATGAATACCTGATTGATTAATCTTTTGAGATGCTTTAACTAATAAATATAATTTTATAAGGCCTATATTATAAGTTTTGTGATTTTTGCTTCAGACTTACTTGTGATTTCATGTGTTAGTAGACATTTGTTGTTTACCTAAAATGATGAGCTTAATTGTGACTAAATGTGTATAAAGGTGTATACTTACATAATTGGTCATTGCATTTCATCACGGTTAATATTTGATGATGACATTTATACAATTTGATATTATGATAGAGTGTCCTCCTGACACTATTATTTGGATAGGGTTTCACGTCAACATTGTTATTTAGATCGGGTACCATATCAAAAGGGTTATTTGGATGGGGTACAAGGACAATAATGGTACATGGAATGATTTTGTCCCTTGTAGGTCATAGCTAAGGGTCCCTGCTGACCATAGTATGTGTATACACCTTGCAATGCCAATGTATACATTGATTGGATTGTACATGTGATTGTTCATTGGCTATTGTTGACTAGACTTCTTGAGTGTTAGTGATTTGGTATGAATACCTTGTAATGGAATGATATAAAAAGATAACCGATGGTTTGTAAATTGACGGTTGTGATTGTGCATTAAACTAAAGTATGAATATAATATAGGTCCTAGATTTTGTATAAATCTAATCTTATTTTCTTATTTGTTTAGTTATATATGTGCTTTATATTGTAGTGTCTCTTTTTGTTAAGCTAGTGCTCCTTTAATATTTGTCTTAGTTGTTGCAATTTTGATGTTTAATGGTACTAGAATAGGGTAAGAGGGTTATTACAAAAGAAGATTAATGAGAGAAAGAGAGAGAGAAAAAGAGTGTAGAATTGTTGTAACAAGGTGAATGCATAAGAAATGTGGGTTAGGTTGATTCATGGAATTGTGACAGTTGGCCACGCCCAAGAAATAAATTAATAATGCTATTATAAAGAAAAGGCGGTAGGGTTGGAAGGTAAAGTAAGTTCAGTATAGTAAGTTGTTAAGTGTATATTGTTATGATTTATTCTTGATTGTTTTACGTTATTATGTGCTTCTAACCTTGATAGGCGAATGATAACTACCGGTAAGGGTGGTTGTACAGATACTACACCTACTGTATCTCTTTTTGGGGAATAGTCATGTTGTAGGTTAGTTGGAGTTTCTATAGGCGCAACAGTATTTATTCTTCAGCGTATCTTGTCGTTCTTCTCTTACATGGATGTTGTGGCATGAGTCCTCTTTCATTGGTTTAGTGCTCTTGTACCTATTTAGACTAGGTTATGCTAAGTTATCTAATTAAATTTCATAATATATTTTGTAATAAGTTTTGTTTTAAAATAAAGGTCTATTACTTACAAGTGCTAAAGGTTTTGCCAATATTTTTCCACAGTAATTAAAGGTTGAGTAGTAAGGATTCTCCTATTTGGGGTAGAGTTGGGTAGGAGCCCACATGATTTGTAATTTTAGTTGTAACAAAGAGACATCGCCTAAGAGAACAGCCTACCACTGAGGCAATAGTCATTTTCTATGCAGATAAGGCGGCACATATTCCATAGAGGTGGCATCATTAAGGATGTAATTCCATTGTTAAGGCAATGATGCCGGGTCAGTCAATCTACCGCTGAAGCAACCCTTGGTATGCTTAGGCTATTGCACCAGAAACCAGAATTTTGCCAAAATCAGCAACTAAAAATGACTCTAAATGAACCATCCAGATTTAATTGAGTGCCCATAAAATAATCCAATAATGCTACTAGGCTAATTTCAATGTTCTAGACTCAATGGAATCATCAGATTTACCAAAAGAGTTCATTATCAACAAATTAACGCCCCAAGATTTCTTGTAAGCTAATTTAACTAGTTTCTTATTAAAGGGGCCAAATCTATAAATAAAGCATCAAAACCCCCCAACAAATACCCAACTAATCTAAAATTAACATTCCAGATCTAGTTGAACCAATAGAATCACAATCCAACACTTAGATCACAAATTGTTAACCATAGTCAAACTAATCTTTCTAGGCTAGTAAAAACCTTAAATTTAAATCATAACTAAGGTTGTTACATTATACATCATTAAAAATGAGTTTGTCCTCAACCAAAAAGCAAATAAAGTACTTGAAGGGATAAGAAGTTGGAGGTATGTACTTTGAATATTAAACTCAATCTCCCATGTAGCCTCCTTAACAGGGTGATGTCCCTACTAAAATTTCATGGAATAAATATTCTTAGACATCAACTTGCTAGTCTGTCTATCTAAGATAAAAATAATCATTATCTAATGCAATAGAATCCCACTAGATCACAAGAGTATTATTTAGATTGTATCTCTTCAACATAGAAACATGGAATACAAAATGAATAGCTAAAAGATATAGAGGAAAAGTTATCCTATACACCACATCTCCAAACCTCTCAGGAATATTAAAAGACCAAATAAATCTCGAACTGAGCTTTCCTTTAATCTCAAATCTCATCACACTCTTCATGGGTGATACCTTCAACAAAACCTATTCACCAAGTATGACTGCCACATCACAAAATCAATGGTCATCATACTCTTCTACCTATTTTGGGTAGACACAACCCTCTTCTAAATCAACCTCACTCAGTCTATCGACTCTCTCAACAAATTAGTTCCCAAAAATCTAGCCTCAAACGAATCAAACCATCCTATTAGGAATCTTTACCTCCACCCATAAAAGCTTTAAAAATTGTTGTTCAAATGTTGGAACGGTAATTTCTTTTGTAGGAAAACTTTGCTAAGGGTAAGAACTGGTCCTAATTATCACCAAAATCCATAACACATACTTGAAGCATGTCCTCTAACACCTGAATAGTTTGCTATGAGTATCCATATGTCTAAGGGGTGAAAAGTTGTGCTCATATCTAGCTGGGTCCTTAACTCACTCTGCATAGAACTCCAAATTTTTTAGGTAAATTGCATACCTCTATAAAAATAATAGAGATAGGTACACCATGCAATCAAATAATCTCTCCACATTAAAATTCACATTAAAAAGTATGAAATATGTTTATTTAGTCAACCTATTCATAATCACCCAAAAAGAATCAAACTTTCCCAATGTCAGGGTTAGGCCAACAAAAAACTCCATAGTGATCCGCTCGTACTTCGAATCGAGAATGGGTATACTCTACATCGTCCCACCCTATCATTGATGAGCATACTTCAAAAATTCATAATTTCAATACTTGGCTAAAAACTCCACAATGTATTTTTTCATCCCACACTACTAATAGTGTTACTTTAAGTCATAGTATATCTTAGTAGCTTCTGGATGAATGGAATATTTCAAATAATGATCCTCCTCTAAGATCAGTCGAATCTAACAACAAACTTTTGGCACACAAACATAACCACCAATCCTCAAAACACCAAGATCAAGAGATTCAATCTTTGCCTCACTACTGAACACTTTATCACAAATCACCCTCATTTTCTCATCATCAAAATGACAAGCCCAAATATGCTCCATTAATAAGGATCTAGAATCAACATAGGCAAACACATCCCCAAGTGTCAAAATATCAAGCATAGCCAATATTGTAACTCTAGACTGAATTCCAAGGATTAAGGTTGCTCCTTTTATAAAAGATGAGACAAACTCCCCAGAATTGTTGCCTTTCAACTCAAGTCATCCACCACTAAATTAACCTTTCCCAAATGATAAAAATGGTGAGATCATAAACCTTGAGCAATAAGAAACTCTAACCATCTACACTATTCCATTTTAAGATCACACCAAAAGAAGAAGTACTAAAGGCTACGATGATTGGAAAAAAATCCCACAAGGAACTTCATACAAATAGTGATGCCACAACTTTAACACAAATACAACCGCAGATAACCATAAATCATAAGTAGGGAATTTTTTCTCATGAGACTTCAGTTGTTGAGAAGCATAAGCAATAACCTTATATTTCTACAATAATACAAACCCATGCCAACTATAGAAGCATAAGCAATAACCTTACATATTTATATTAATACACAAACCTAAGATAATTCTAGAAGTATTATAAAACATAGTGAACATACGCCCTCCTCAGGTAAAGTCAAGATAAGATCCAAAGTCAATAACTCCTTAAGATGCTGAATGCTACTCCTACATTCACCCAACCACTAAAATATAATAACTTTCTAAGCCAACAAAACTCTATATTTTGGTAGAAGACGTAGGCCCGGCCCATTTATAAACTGCCAGTACTTTAGTCAGATCAACCATTAACATCCTTAGTCACTACATAACCCAATAAAGAAAAAAAATCCAACTAAAAATTGCACTTGGAGAACATGGAATGTAACTTCTTATCTCACAATTTTAGAAGTACAACCCTCAAACATCTCACATGCTAGGCTTTATTCTTGAAATAAATCAAGATATCATTGGTAAACACAATAATAAGTAGATTAATATTAGGATTAAATACCTTATTCACCAACTCCATAATCATTGTTGAGGTATTAATTAACCCAAAAGGCACGACCAAGAACTCATAATGACCATATCGCATCCTAAAAGATGTCATCAAAATATTTGAAGCTCTAATCCTCATCTGATGGTTACTAGATTGGAATTCAATCATAAAAAATACTAAATAACCCTGAATATGACCATTCAAATCATAAATGCAAGGAAAAGGATATTTTTCTTGACAGTCCCTTTGTTTAATTATCGATAGTCAATACATATGTGCATGGATCTATATTGACCCCTCCGGGCCATTTTCTGCATTTCCACACTGTTTTAGAATTTAGAGCTTTCCCATATCTACCCCAAGTTACTTCTGACATATTAGAGCTGATAGTTTAATTATCGAGCAGTTTATTTAGTTTTTAAAGCCAATTTTATTTTTTAAAATTTCATTGTTCAAATTTAGGTATCGGGCCTAAACTTTAGGTAAATAGCTTTTGTACTAATTTTTATAGTCTTTTTTATATTTGGAACATTAATTTTAGGCTGGGGGGACTTTAGTTTAGGTTATAAGGCTTCCAGACTTGTTTTGGGATATAGGATGGAAATTATTTAAAATAGCCCTTTATGTGTGGGACCTATATTTTATTGAAATGAACTTGTGTGGAAGTTTTGAAGATGCCTTTGAGTTCAGAATGTCAAATTTAGTAGGGTAATATAATTCGTTTATGCTCACAAGATTCCAAATAAATCTCAATAGTCTAATCGAAGATTTGGCACTTGGCCAAAATTATTGGTAGGCCAAAAATATCCTTTGCTTTCATGAGGCCTTGACACATTCACGATGGCCAAGGAAAAATCCTATAATCATGAGACCATGGTCTTATTCATGAAGGCCAAGATTATTGGTCATCACATTCGCTAGATGGCCTTTGCCCAATCCAACATTTCTCTTTCGTATTTATGGTAGACTGGCTACATATAATAAGGGTTGAGTGGTTCATGGGTCATGATTGTGATGGGTCCTCATGTTCATGGTAAAGGGACCCCTTCATCATTAAATGCAATGGAATACCCATTTTTTCTTTATTTATTTCAACTTTAATTTCTACTAAAATCTTAAAGAGCTGTGAAAGAGTGTCATTCAATCCTTGGGGGTTTAGGGTGATTTATTAGCATGATATTGATTATTCCCTCTTTGATATATTCATACATTTTTGTCTAATATCTTGATTTACTCCCCAATTTAACTTTAAATCCCTACTCACTTTGTGGGATGATTTTGGGTTTATTTCTACTTGGAATATACCAACTTTTGAGGGTAAATATTCCTTGAGCTTAGATGGATTTTGTTAGCAAACCCTACATGGGATTTTTATCACAAGTTTGGACCTAAATAATTTATATACAATATGGGTATCATTATTATTATTTAATACATACATTATTATTTTGATAGTGTGGCATCGTTCAAAGGATTCCAGAAAGGAAAAACTCTAATTTTGTGGACTTTATCAAGCTTTTGACTGCATCTAAATAGGCTAGGCTTACTTATCTCTTAGATTGAGCTTTATTATGATATTAGTATATTATTATTCTAGCTACAGTTAATTTTTATGACTTGATGGTTATTTTAGTATTATATGGATCTAAGTTAGTCATTTTATGCCTTTTTCTTTGGGATTCAACCTCATCACCTCTCTTAATGATCATTATAACTTCTTAGGGTTAGTTCTAACTCATCTTATACCTTAGGGTAAAATTATAAGGACTTAGTCTAAGTTTGGGTAGTTTCTTACCTTAGTATGAGTTTTTATATTAGTAGCGGCTCTCGCTAGCCCTTCTTATAGGTCAAACATTTGGATTAGACCCTTAAAGACTTAGTGATATCCTTAGGATATTTTGGGAAATACTTAAATGTTAGGGTGACATAGGCCTTCTAGAAGTTTCAAGTTAATCGAAATACCTACACTAGAATGTGATCGAAATTTAAGACCATTCATTAGATTCATCGAGTAAGCATTGCTAGTTTTGTAAAATTTCATTGAAGTTTAATCTAAGAAAATTATGGATCCAAATTATTATTATCACTATTTAAGATTTACTTACCAGTTCTAGTTTGAGTCCATTAATTCAGATTTATTTATGGCATTATTATGATGATATCATTCTTTTGTTTCAATTTGAGTACAATGTTATGGTTTGAAGGGAATTTCTGATTTGGCCGCTCTAATGATTATTATTTAATATTATTATTATTGTACGATCTTCCTTATCTACATCCATTGGGTTTATGGGGGCTCAACTAGGTTATTTCCTTGCTAGCTTGCACCTTTTAGGCTTATGAGGGTCCAGTTAGGTTATAGTTAGGTGGTGTTAATCTTAATTAATTTATTCTTTCATACTTGTCAATTTATTTGGATTGGAGTATTTATTTTAGATTTAGACTTATCCTTGACTTAGTTTACTTTCTCCTATTTTGTCGTGCTTTTATTATGATTTAGCTCAATCGACCGATGATTCCTATTAAATACCCATTGCTTGGGTACTCATACTATACTTTTGTATCTTTTTCTGATACAAACCCAAGTATAAGTGACTATCACAAACATTACATTCAGCTTTTTTTTAGACTTAAAGATATGGTGAGCTTTTAGAGCTGGAGCTAATTTTCTCTCCTTCTACTACTCTTAATTTATGAGAATACATATATATTGACACTATTCAATACTCATAATTTGTATTAGTGGCTCTTGTACTCACCTTACTAGGTAATATGATACTCTTTTTTACACTTTTCTTATTCTCTGCTTTTATTTGGCATTTTGCACTTATATTTATCTACTTATAATTCAGGTGTATGTTTAATTTATGATATTTCATATACTTTCAACCAGTTAACCTATTTCTAATGTCTTATGTAATGGTTTGGCTTACCTACTGGTGGGTTTGAGTAGATGCCATATAGACTTGAGAAATTGGACTGTTAACAAATTTGTATCAAAGCACCTAGGTTCACCGGTATTGTTTGTACAAGAGCAAATTCCTCGTAGATTCCTTCAAATTTAAATAATGATGTTTGTATTTTATCTTTAAAAAGTTATAGGATATTCTTAGGAGAATTTCACATTTTTATTCATTTCATGTATCGGGTCTGTGTTAGTTTCTAAAAGTTCTTATTATTTTATTCTTTCATAGATGATCAGGTCATTATCTATGATGACCAGTCAGAAGGACCTTAAGTCTGCATCCAAGGTAGCCATTATAAGTTATGTCCATCTCAAAGGTTATGTCCAGCCTCGAGTTGTAGCCTTATATAGGGGTTAGGATAGGAAGCCTTCATCAGTTCTTGTAATTTTTCTCGATCTAGAGGTATCTCCAAATGTTTTTCCACCATAATCATTAGTGGTGTAAGGGGAATCCTAAGCCTTAGTAGGGGTTTATTTCTTTGTAGGTTCTTAGAGATTCCTTGCTTTAATTGTGTGGATTAGTTTATGGTGCACCATCTAATGGTACCGAGTCTATGGATAAAAGTGTCACAAATGTAGGGGTGTAGCTTGTAGTGGTGGCTCCCAGAGTTGAGATCCATATAGCATCAGTATTTTCTCAATTGGTAATTGCCTAGCCAACTATGTCTATTGAGTAGTAGAAGATATTCAACAAATTTCTAAGATAGACTCCACCAAGATTTGCAAGGGCTTCAGGGAAGGATGCATTTGAATTCTGTACTACTTGTGATGATAGGCTCTAGAATTTTAGGTTAGTTGTGGAACATGGAGTCGAATGCACTACCTTTTAGTTGGACTTGGTATCTAGACATTGGTGGAGTGGTTATATTGATTCCAAACCAGCTAGATCTTCCTCTATGCCATGGACTCAGTTCTTCAAGGCTTTCTTAAATAAGTATATGCCTCGCGGTCTTTGAGAGGATGTGAGAAAGTAGTTTACCAGGTTGGAGCAAGGTTTAATGATGGTTGTAGAGTATGGGGTGAGATTTCATGAGTTGTCCAAACATGATACGACAATCTTACATACCGAGTACCGGAGAATTTGGTATTTTATTTGAGGTCTAAGACTTTCTCTTTGCATGGGTACTTACAGTTTAGTTTTCATTGGTAGGTATTTTATTTAGGTTTCTTATTATGCTGGGACTATGGAGAAGATGCACTACAAGGCCCAAAAGTGCTACAATAAGAGGCTATGTTAACAAAGAAGTTTTAGTTAGAACTAGATTGGCTCATAGTTCAAAGGCAGAGGTTCTTAAGGGAGGTATTTTTTTTGTTAGTCCTATCAGCACCAGGGTCAATCTAGCAGGCCTATTTTGGTAGTTTCTTTAGATCATGACTGGAGGTTAGTTCGGTTATAGTGGCCTGAGCAGAGGCCAGTCTTTATAAGGTGCACATTTTAGGTCTTCTAGAGGAGATGCTCATTTTGGGTCAGCTGAATCAACTAGATAGAGTAGAGTTCCTAGGTCTTCGTATAATTGTGGGATTATTAGTCATAACTTTAGAGAGTGTTCATAGAATGGGATGATTTATCCTGCAACTTAGAGTGTTTAGATAATTATAGTGGTGTCTCCCCAAGGTAAAGGCAGTACACAGGGTTGCATGGGTGGTTCCTAGGGTTCTCAAGGAATTTCTTAGACAGGTAGGACAGGTGGTAAGTTAAGGTAAGGTAAGTTAGCCTAACACACCTTGGTCATATTTCATTATTTTTCTCTGCCAATTTCCTTCCTATTTCATTATAAATTCTTAAAAATTAGGTCTTTAAACCGTTAGACCTTAGGGGCTGATTTTGGTCTCAATTCATGCACCACTTGTGCTAAACTTTTGAGCACACATTCCTTGTTCTTCGAGGGACCTCCATATAAATACAATTTGGAATTTCGTTCGTCGGCCTAACATGCCCATTCTTGATTTAAATTTTGACCCGACATTTTATATAGCAATATGGGTCTCATTTTACTCCTAATGATATGTAAATTATTATTTTGATAGGATGATGGAATTTTGGGATCATGGAGAAAAGATGTGCGATTTACGGACGACTCAAGACTTGAGGTTCGGCATCGAAGTAGGCTTTGGTCTATTTTTCTTCATAAGATTATGTGTAGTGTAGATTAAATTCTAGGTGGGTATGATAGGATATGTTTATGATGAGGATATCTAGATTTAGCCTATTTTAGGAGTTTGAGGGTAGAAGGGTTAACCATCCTTTATGATGAAATATAGGTTATAGCTATAGAATTATATCACCAAGGTCTTAAGCATGTTAATCAATGTTGATATTAATTACCCTTTAGTATAAGGTTTACCATTTGACTTGGTGGATTGGATTATGATTTCCCCTGATTATAGTACTAACATTATGTTAGTTTTATACTTTTGATCCCTAGATCATGGTAACAATACCAGTTGGACTCCAGGTAAGTATTATATCCTTCTAACATGTGTGGCTTTAATTGATATAGTCTTGGCTGCACATTATTGAATTTTTTGGATATTGGTGATGGTGTCCGTAGATTTTACCACATTCATGCTCACTTAGTAGTACGATTCCAACTAAAATCATGATTTTACTATTATTTTCTAAAAAGGGAATTATTTCCACTTTTCACTCTTAAAATGAATTCTTTTATAACTAGAATTACACAACATTAATGGATGATTTATGAGCTTTTGGAACTAAAAATGATGTTTTGAAAATTAAATAAAAATTTCCACAATTTATCCACTCTTTTATCAAAACTATTTACTTCGATTGAGAGAGATTCTGACCTTTTCTACTCTATGATACAAATTTAGTCCAAAAGTCAATCTCGAGCAATGGATTTATAGACTTACTCTTTTAGTCACAATTTGATTTTGTGTATTTATTATGTATATATATCTCTGTCTAGCACTAGACAAAGCAGATTGATGATGACAATGATTAAAAATCCTGGATTGGACTAGCTAAGTAATACAGATATTCTCAAATCCCCTATGGGCCCCTTCGTTTGAGAGCCATCATGCTGGAGAAGAGAGGTTGTCATAGGTCCTTCCTTTTGATGAGTGGAATTTCTACCACTCATTCATACCTATTATTCATGCACAATGCCTTGATTTTAATGCATAAATGAGACAAACTTATTGTTAGATGCACTAATATCCATTCGATGCAGGTAAAAAGCTAAGGAGGTCAAAAGATATGGATTGGAGCTGAAAATGATAAAGAGAAAGCATAGCAGAGTATAGATGAAGACCTAGATTTCATCAGCCCCAGTTGCTATGATCGCAGACCTCTAGCTACAGTCGCGATCAGTCACGATGGTTAGTGCAACGTGGTCGCATAATCTAACCGCAGTCGCATACCCGTGATCGCAGTCAAATACACACGATCGCGGATCAGTGGTTACTGGCCTAAAGGAAGAATTATAAAATGTCATGGATGAATTCCAAATAATATATAAGCAAAAACCCTTTCTTCTTTAGGTATGGCTTGTCTCACAATATAGTTTTGAATTCCAAGCTTGAAACCTTAATTGGGCAAGTGTGTAATCAACTTTGGTGATTCAAATTTCTTAGTTTCTTATTGAAGGATGAATGTTTTGGTTGACCCATATGGTATATTTCTCATTACTTTCTTCATGAGTATATAAGTAATTTAGTCTTGTGATTATGTTGAATTAGTGTGTAATTTGTGTGTGGGTATTATTGTATTTGCATGGATTTTAGTTGTTGAGTATAGATTTCACCATTTCTTGAGCTTATGAGTTATGATTTGATGGATTAAAACTTCACATTTCCAAATTGGTTTGATGGGTGAAAGCTCCAAGATCTAGAAACCCTTTGTCATCCTTGAAAGAGAGACTTAGGTGAATATTAGGTAACCCATAACATCCTCGAAAGAGGGTTAGAGGGGGACTAGGCAATGGTAAAAAACAAAGTCTATGGTTTACTACTCTTTGAAATCTTAGAAAGAAGTGTTTAGAAAGTATAAATCATGTCAAGAGCATCATCCTACAAATTGGGATGCGTAGTTGAGGTTTTGGGTGGGTATATAAACTTCACACTTATTAGGTTCTCAAAAGAGCCAATAAGTAAAATCATTGAGGTTTTATCGAAAGATTGACTTCAATGACTTTTGACCTAGCCTATCCATTACTTAATAACAAAATCCCTTGATAAACTAACATTAACCCACATATGTTACCTATAAGGAGACATAATCCCAAGATGAAACCAAACGGTATCTAAATGAGCACAAAACATTCCACAATCTTCACAAAATAGTCCACATGGCAAGACGCTAAATGGAAACAACAAACACAAACTTAAATGAAAAAGAAGATAGGTAACTTAACACAAACAGAACACATAATGTAGCAACTAAAGAGTATATTAAACTCTAAAAGCTCTACAAAATACGTTAACAAGCACCAAGTTCTTACGGTGACCGCCTAGGGAATCAACTCACCTTAAGGTCCATTGTTTCAAAGCAAAGAAAAGTATTGGATTTTCCAAGCCCTAAGCTACAATGGCTAGTCCAATCCCTAACTAAGAACTATACTTAGGTGGTCTACTCTCAAGAGAGAGGACTTTCAATGTCTCATATTTTCATCAATTAAAAACTAAAGAGCAAATGACCTAATAGAAGACTGCTTATAGGCTATTACAAATAAAAATTACTACAATACCCTTAATGAGAGGGGCTTCCATGGGGTGTTTGGAATCAACATATGTAATCACTAAGATGCCTTTAATGAGTTCCAACACTCCAAAGGCGCCTTCTTCAAGCTCTAAAGTTGTAGGTTCAACTTGTAGTCGTGGGTATGCATCAAAGGCAAGCCCCCAAGCAACCTTCCACACATTGGATTGCTTTATAGTGTGCTCCAAATGGGTCCTCCATGCATGCTCTTCTGTCTACGAGGTGACCAAAGATTGAATATTTAAGTATTGGTGTCCAATGATGTCATCAAAAGATATGATGGCCATTTGGCTCGTATCATCCTCCCTATCTTGAAAAGGATTAGACCTCAAATCTATACCATGGAAGATCAAAGAAAAGGACAAACAAGTACAACTTCCTCATGGTATAAGGGTTAGAGTTAGCACAATAATAAACATCATCATGCCAAGGCGGAACATACTTAAAATATAACCATGAATCCATTGTGTTAGACATGAAAATCTTAGCAAAAACATCACAAAGGGCATGGTTATGACAAGTATCAAAAGATAAAGAAACTACAAAGGACTCAATCGTATCCCGAAGTCCTAAATGTAACGCTACCCATAACTTAGGGACCATAATGTACAATTGTTTCATTACCCCTTCAAGTGACCTCATCAAATGTGGTTCCACTATTGGTCTTAAAGTCCACCAAACACACATAGCATAGTCATTAGAACAAGTGGACCAACCAACAAGTTTCCTACTCTACGTAATACAAATCCAAAACTAGCATGGATGTCATTATAGGAAAAGAGGTAGTCTAGGAAAGAACCAAGTGTAAATATATACACGGGTGAAGATAAAGAATTGAACAACATACACATTATTTCCTTCAAGCTCCAAAGCCGTGGGTTCAACTTGTAGTCTCGTGTATGCATCAAAGGTAAGCCCCCAAACAACCTTCCACATGCGGGATTGTTGTATAGCGTGCTCCAAATGTGTCCTCCATGCATGCTTTTGTGTCCTAGAGGTGACCAAATCTTAAGTCTTTAAATGTTTGTCTCCAATGATGTCATTAAAAGCTATGCTGTCTGTTTGGCTCGTATCACAAAATTCCTCCAAACCTTGAATTTAAACCAAAGATAGCATTCACTCCTTACTAGTTAAAGTTTGTGTGAAGAGTTTTTGACTAATTACCCCCATTTACTTATACACGTTATTTTCATTAGCATTCTGGGTAGCCTTATACTAATGTGAGCACCCATAGATTGGAATTATATAGCATTCACTCCTTGATATTTGACTCAAATTTACATTGGGTTACTTGAAAATGACCGCCTCACCCCTCAATTATGGAAGTGAGTTGAGCGCTATCAAAATAGTGCCATTGTTTGGGAGTAGAATATAGATTTCACTTATGTGGTGCTATTCTTACTTGGGAATACTCCAAGTGGGGTAATTTATATTATTTGTTATTTTTTACTATTTTGTAGGTGATCAAAGTGTGAATGAAGAAATAAGTGATAATGCAAGTAATTTTATCCCATTTGATGCTCCACTAGTTAATGAGGGACAATAGAATAAAGTGGGCCAAACAAGTGCTATCCGCATCCCGCTGACCAATAGAAATAGTATGTTTCATGTAACTAGCATTATGCTTCATATGTTACAAATGAAATAATTATATGGGGGTCAAGAATATGAGGACCCAAATATTCATTTGAAAAAATTTGTGGAAATTTGTGCGCCATTTAACATAGTACATATTACACAAGAATCCATCTGGCTCTAACTCTTCCCATTTTCATTAACGGGTGAGGCGGTTTTATGGCTTCGCTCACTTCCACCTAGCTCAATCACCTCTTAGGAGGAGATCACCATGGTGTTCCTTAATAGATACTTCCCACCATCAAAGATGTTTTAAAAGTGGGATGAGATTGTAAACTTATGATAATTGAATTGAGAACCATTATTTAAAGCCTGGGAGAGGTTTAATGGAAAGCTAACCCAATGCCCAAATCATGAGTTCCCAGATAATATGCTCCTTGAGATTTTTGATAAAGCTCTTGACACATTAAACAAAAAAATTGTGGACAATGTGGCGGGTGGCTCAATTGTAAAATTGCATCATTTTGCATCGTTCCAATTGATAGGTAAATTTTCCAAAAAAAATTGGGGTTGGCACAACCGTGAGGCCAATTCTCCTAAAACCTCTTCAACTACCTCTGTGGTGACAAGTGAGAAACAAAAACAAGAAGAGGAAAAAAAGGAGAACATGGCCAAGATGATGACCCAACTTAAGCTTCTAAAGAAACATATTATAAAAGTACTCAAAAAAATGGTAAATATTGTAACATCAAAGTCTTATGAAGACGATGATGAGGCAAAGAAGTTGGATGAATAAATTAGGTACTTGGCAAACTATTCGGGGGGTTCCTTCTCAGCCTATCAAAGTCAAGGTGGGAATCAAAGTTTGATGGATTAAGACTGAGATAGAGATTGGAGAGATAGGGAATATGACTATGACCACTACATTTCTCCTCATAATAGGGATAAAGAGAAGGATTCAAATGTGATTGACCCTGAAAAGTTCAAGACCGAGGATGTTTTGGCATGAATCTTGAGTAGAGTTGAAGGTATAGACAAAATTGTCCATGAGTTAAAGAGTGACTTCACTGTACTCTCCTAAACGGTGGTGTCTCACTCTGCCTCCATTAAATAATTGGAGACCCAAGTCGGGAAAATATCCATGCAACTAAATGCATGGGATAGAGGTGAAATTTCGAGTGACATAATCGCTAACCCAAAGAATAAAGCACAATTCCTAGCGATTGTCACTAGCAGTGGGAAGTCTTTTAAAGAACCCCTTAAAGGAGAAGTGAGTGACAATATGTCAAAGTCCAAGGCAAAGAAGATGACACTTCAAAGAAGAAAAGAAAATGGTGATAAGAGCTTTATGAAAGCGATGAGGAAGTGGTTGAAGTTAAAAAGCCACGAGGAGAAGAAAACCCAACCATCCATGTTCCTCCTCCGCTCCTTCAACGGTTGCATAAAAAGGAAGAGAGTGACAAATTTATAAAATTTATGTCAAAACTTAGCAATCTTTCCATAAATATCCTACTACTTGAGGTAATTTAAGCGATTCCAAAATATGTTAAGTTAATAAAGAAGCTAATGACCATGAAGAAGTTCGTTGAAGGTGATACCATCGAAATTCCTCATGAGTGTAGTGATTTCATAGATAGTAATGTTGCGAAAAAGGAAAACAACCCCGGAGTCTTCACTATTCCTTGAACCATTGGTACTCATGAGTTTGCAAAAGCTCTTTGTGACCTTAGTGCAAGCATCAACCTAATACCATATGTCATCTAAATAAACTTGGATTGGACACTCCTACACCAACCTCGATGCAATTGTTGATGGTGGACCACTCCATAAAAAGACCAGTGGGTATGTTTTTTGACGTCCTCATAAAGGTCGATAAATTCATTTTCTCGACAGATTTTGTTGTATTATATTAGAAGATGGACCAAGATGTGCCTATCATTCTTGGGCATATCTTGTCAATCGGGAGATCCATTGTCGATTTATATCTTGGTGAAATGAAATTTTGGGTGCAAAAAGGTGAGGTCTCATTCAAAATTTACAAATCAAAGAAGCAAACCGCAAAGCTCCAAGTAGTATCCATTGTGGATGTTGAAAATGAGACAGTAATAGGGTTAGAGGACCCGTCGTGAGATTAAATAGAGAAAGACATCATACCATGACTATAACTAAGGTGTTGGGTGGGATGCAACCCACAAATGCCACAAGAGTGGCTCGTATCATTTTTGTTATATTTTAGTAGTATACATATTGTCTTTTGCATTTGAATAACCCACGCATTATGGAACTTTGTATTGCATGGAATGATCTTTGAAAAGGATAAAGTGTGAAAGTTTACTTTGAAAATTCAAGTAGGAAAATTCTATGAGAATTGGGTAAAATGTTGAATAGGGGAAAACAGGGGATCTAAAACTGCTCTCAGTTACCACAATTACGGCCGTCGTGTGTGATCATGGCTACATGGTTGCCTACAGTCGCAGCCAATGATAGCGGTCGTGGTATTTTCTGTCATTTAAATCCTAGTCTCCTTTATTTCCTGATACTCTCTTTTTTAAAATTTTACTCTCAAATCTAAGCTACATCGTTGGCCAAGTCATAAGCTCTCAATCAGCCTCCGTACACATCCGTCTTGCATCACAACTTCGGTAGGAGACTTAAAACCTTGATATTATTATGGAAGATAGTCCATTAAGTTCATGATTAAGAATGGGACTAAAGTTTTAATTATTATGCTTTATATGTTGTCATACTTATGATTGTTGTGGTGTTTGTTTCTTGATTGAGGTGTACACACAAGTGGGGAACCCCTGAGTACCTAATAGTGTGTATGGTAGACAAATGTTATATATGCACCTTGTATTTGATAAATTGCTCGAATGAACTTTCAGTAGTGGCATTTACTTTTGAAGGGCACATTCTCACACACCAGTAGCATTATTCACATATCCTTCACTTATACCCATATTGTAGAACATATTGGTAGTCTAGAATAGGGAGGAAAACATGCATAACGACATGGAACTAACCTCAGGTGTCGCGATCATGGTCATAGACCATGATTGCAGCAATATGGATGCAACTTTGATCCACGATCACGGTAACTAAGGGAAGGTTCCTGTCATGTCAAAAATCTAGTATTTCCAATTTTTAGCAAGGCAACCCCAAAAAGATAGTCCAATGAACATTAATTATCAATCTAACACAGCTTACATGATTCGACTAATGTTGAAGGATATAATGTGTGTTTAGCCTTTTAGGACAACCTAATGAATAAATTTGATCGCATCAGATTTATGGCACCCTGTTGACACCCAATTTTGACCCTCCCATTTGTCATTTTTTCCACTCAAGCGTCTGTTTTGGTCATGAGGTCAAAATCGCTATTTTTATCTTTTTTAATCAAAATTGTGATTTTAAATACTATTTATAATATTTAAGTATGATTATTATCATCGTTATTTTTATGTTTATTTTATAATATTCTGCTCTTGCAAAGATTTATTTAATTATTTCTTGTTTAGTTTATTATATAAATAATTGATCAAATATTTAAGAGTTATTATTTCTTTTATAATAAAGTTAATGATTGATTTAATAATTAGTATTATTTCATTCATTTAGTAATTTAGTATTTATCCATTTTATATATTTTCCTAAACAAGTTCAAAATTCAAATCTTCCCATATCCTCCTAAAATCTTTTCTTTAGGAAGAAGAATTTTTTTTTCTCAAAATCATTTCAAATTATTTTACATTATTTTACTCTCCCATATCCCTAAAATTCTTTTACAAAGTCAAAATCTTTTTAATATGGAAGGAAATTCCTCCCTCCAAAATAATCCCCCCTATGATGGAGCAAATAATTCATGTCCATTTTTAGCTCACACCTCCTCAACATCTCTTTTTCTTTTCATTTATTTATATAAATGGGCATAACACATAAAGAGGAGGACCATAGATATTAATCACTTTTCCCTTTCTCTTCTCTTCCCAACTTAAGTCATCTTCTGAACTAAGATAAAAAAAAAAATTCTCCTAGTTAAGATTCATAGATTCTCATTTAGTCACTTTACAAATTTATATTATTATCAGAGTATTGAGAGGAAAAGATGATAAAAAATCTCACTGGAAAATTCTCCTGTGAAGCAATCATCTACAAATGAACCAAGAGTCACTTCCAAGGTTTATTCTTTTCTTAAGTTATTTTTGGTGTTTAACTTCATATATTATGTTAAATTTAAAAGATTATTACAATTGATTTGTTGAATCTTCTACCCTTCACAGTTTTTCATCTTTAATATCATGTCTTTCTTAAACATGTTTGTATGTGTTAATTACAAATTCTAGCTTCTTAAAATTGATATTGTGTTCCTACAAATGGAGAGTCCTTAATTCTGAAGTCGTGGTCTATTTTTTGTGCTTAATATCACTATATTGTAACTAGTCTATGCCTCGACGTGTGAATATCTATTATTTGAAATTTTGTTTCTTCTATTAGTAATCAATATCATGTTGTATTTTATTGAAGGAATTAATGTGCTCAATGGACTAACTTGTATTTTTTTAAAAAAACGAAAAGGCTGGGCTATTTTATAATATAATCAATCAACGTGTTACAGTAGTCCAATTTAAAAGAATGTTTGGTTTGGACCTAATGAAGTCAAAGGATTTTTTAGCTTACTAATGTTATATATTTTACTCTCCTAAGCTTCATTCTTTTGATTTTTACTTTACTCTATATATTGAAAGAATTCAAGTACCTTCACTCGAGGGATGCTTGTGTTGTATTTTTATTATTAAATTTCTTTGCATAAATATTGTTTAAAATTTGATAAGAATGAAATCTTGGAATATCTTTTAATTTATTTCATAGGACAAAATGTAATTGTTGATATAGTCATCACTGTCAATAGTGATTCGTGTGACTCTTTTAATGTTTTGATTTATTAACCCATGATTCAGTATTAGTTTCGAGGTGGTAAATGTGAATCTCTTTTCTACTTATATGTTGCTTTAATTAAAATTTTTTATTACTCTACTATTTTAACTTTTTTTAGGGTCAAATGTTAAGAATAGACATACACTCACTCCCTTTGAATATTTTTATATGTATACTACACTTGAATGATGTTACTTGAAGTTCAATCATGTAAAAGGAGGAGTCAATACATGATGAGAGCTAAAATAGAGTTGTCACCCCAACAGGGGTCAGGTACATTTTGGGATATGATGACAAAAGACAGGCTATAGATGACTTCTTGTATGAAGCATACAAATAGCTTTATTTAAAATAAAGCAAATTTGTTACTCCCGTCTTTTCCAATTTTGTACGTCACCCTTTTAAAAGTCTCAAAGACTTGGCAACCTTTATACTATACTAAATTAGTGACAAGATTTTTTATAATTTATATATTATACCGATATATTTTTGTTTTACGTGACATTTAAATACTAAAACATTTTATTTAGTACTCTTAAATAAATTTCTATAAAAAAAAAAATTTTCTAGTTTTAAGGCATTTAAGAGAGTCGATATAGAAATTGGAATAGAGGGAGCGCAACATCGAATTGAGCCCGTTTCAGACTTTTCATACCCTGATCCCACTCACATTCTCTCTTTTACTTTATGCATATGTTATCGAATTATTTATTTACTTTTATTAATCCTTTACATTAATTGTCACCAAAATTGAGGTGACACATATATTACTAACAAGTTTGCATCATTTGAAGTTTCTCCATACTTTGGCGCAAGTTAAATTTATATTTTATCATCCTTCAAGTTTGTCCTCATTCTAAAAAATAAAGGACCTCGTTGAGTCCGCAATCCGGAGAAGAGAAAAAAACACAAATCACGGTACATTTCATTTACCACTTGTATGTTGTGAAAGGTTAGTCTCATATCTCTTGTACTTTCCATTCTCTATATTAAATGTACACTAATTGAAAGTGTTCTTTATTTGACCACTTAGTTAATAATTAAGTTAAAATAAGTGACCTTTATTTGATCACATAGAATCCCCATGTAAAATACGAATTCGGTCAGAAACCACCTTTGTGGACCTCGAAAGGTGGCTAACACCTTTCTTTCGAGGTAATTTGAACCCTTACCCGAATCTCTGGTGAACTAAGACAAAACAACAAAATAGGTTCATAGTAGCCTAAATCGGTGCCCTAACGCACCTTCATTCGTTAGGTGGCAACTCTTCACATCACACCCTCATCACAATCTCAAAAAGAATGGTCACGTCGAATCCCGCTTTCCACCAAAAAAATGGAGCGCGATGAAATGGCGACTCTACTGGGATCTTAGGTCCTAACCATGACGAATTTGTGCTTTATGTGGGATTCTCTTTATTTGTTTAATTATATTTGTTTGATATCCTGATTTATTTTTCATATATTCTTCTGTCATTATTTGCTTATATTATGATTTACTAGTCATTTCTCTTACTCCACTTTTATGTATTATGTCTCCATGTCCATCTATTCCCCACTTTCCTTTTATTGGTCACATGTTTTGATGATCTTTTATTTTTACATTGCTAAAGAATGCTATTGTATGTCTTTATGTGCTATATGTTACTGCCTTATATGACTGGCATTCCGCTTATACTTTCCTCCAATTGGAACCTCATTTATTTTCTTTTTATGAATGGTTGTGTGGTTGCACGGACGTTATTTCTTAAAAATCCTTTGGGAAATGTCTTGAGGATCGATCGATCAGTGGTATGTCGATAGTCACATGCTTTCCCACTCTTGAGGTCTCCACTTGAGGGAACCATTCACAAACCCACTCTTGTCCTTTAGATCTTGGATACGTATTTATTTTATTATGAAATATACGTCCCATTCAATGTAGGATGCCTTGTCATCCTTGGCGGGTTGAATATTAGTCTCATTCAAAGTTCAAAGAGGTTCACAACCTCAAAGGGACTCTCAATTACTTGCTATATGTTGTATTTCTATGTATGTATTGACATGTGCCTATCTTGTTTTTCCATTCTTGCCTTAGTCACTCCTTACATTTAGTGGTCCTCACTTTATAGCTCATTACTCTTAAAATTCTTGTCATGTTAGGTCCCTACAATACATTCTTAAGGCCTATTCAATATTCACCTTCTATTTATCCTCCTGACTCATCTATTATATATTACTCATCCCTAGGCTCAACTCTTGCTTTGATAAAGGGTTTTAATCCCATCCATAATCTCTTAGCGTAACTCATCATTTTAGGATATATTCTTCTTAATACTTTCAATGCTGACATACTATGTCCCACATAATCCTTTTGATACTATCGTACTCATATTGTACTCTATCTTTCACAACCTCTAAGTCACATAGAGCTCTTATAACATCTATTCACTCCAAATGAGCATAACTCATTATTTTCAAATGAGTAGAATATTTATTCTAGACTCCCACGTGTGTTCTTTGTTCCTAATTATAAATCATTTCTTCTAAGGTTGACTTAAGTTGAACATCAGATATGGCCAGTCAAGTGATACTTATCAATCTTGCCGATAGAAAAGTTGAGCATGAGAGTTTAGAGTTGTATCAAAATAGATCTATTTCGAGCATCAAAAGTTTAGGAAGTAGAATAGATCTAATTAGTGGAATAATGACTAATATTCGAGGCTCGGTTGAGATGCCATTAGGTTTTCCAGATCCGCTACCTAAAGCCAACTCTAACCCTCTCATCCATACTACGGAGTCCACTATACTAACAACTTCACCTATGCCTGATGGTGATGCACATATGTTCCAAAGTCAATTTTCAATTGCATTTCTAAAAGAACTTATTCAGTTGACAAATATGAGTGAGGACAAGGAGACAAAAGGACAGGTTCCTAACCATGAGGCAGGATCATCTCAACAGCCCAAAATAAATAAGTCATCCAAATCAAGGGAAGATAAGGAAGTAATCGAAGGTTTTGAATTTTCATTATATGATGGGTCGGGAGACCCTCATTCCTATTTGAAAGAGTATCTTGACTAGCTATCGGTTAGAGGACAAAGAGATAGCCTGAAGAAGAGTCTCTTCATCAATTCACCTACTGGTCCTGCATTGATGTGGTACGCTGAGAAAAACACTAGCAAGTGGGTCTCTTGGGACCATTTGGCAACTGACTTTGTTAGGTAATTTGACAATAGGCTAAAAAGGAAGCTCATATATGAGGCAAATTTGGTTAAGCAACAATCCACGGATAACGGAAAAACGATCATCGAGGAGACATCCAAACCTCCGAAGCCCAGAGTAAGCGTACCCCAACCCCAACTGCTATGGTACCCAACTCCAAAAATCATTCCAGCATCTAGTTATGTCCAAGACTATTATCTCCAATCCTTCACAAGACCTACTCCTCAAACTGTTTAGTGCCCAATTTATTCGTTGCTCCAACATCAAACTACATTCCAGGTTTTTAGCAAACTCCACCAACAAACCAACAAATCAATAAATACACCAAATCTCAACAAAAGCTTTAAAAATATCCATCAAAATAATACACTCCTCTGGGTGAACCTATTGAATAATTGTTCGAATGTCTCAAAGATGCGGGCTACATCACGCCCATTGCTGTCGTGCCTTGTGATACTAAGTCTATAAGGTATTTCCCAACCTAAAATGTTCCTACCATTCAGGGATGAAAGGAAATACTACTAAGGTATGCTTCTCTTTGAAGAACAAGATCCAAAATGTGATTAACACCAAAGTGATAAACGTGATCGTGTCAAATTTCGATGAGGATTGATTTTTTAAGCCTGACTTTCATTTGTTGATGATTGATTTGCTTGCACTTGTTGATAATGGTGAAGAGGATATCATGTTGATTCTCTACTCCAAGCTCTCTAACATTTGAAATTCTTTCAAGTTTTACAATTAGCAGTTTTCTTTCATGTTTCCTTTACTAATGTATTTGAACTACGGTCGACCTGATTCCCCGTATAAGGGATATGTAGGTGCTCATTTAATGAGTTTGGTCTCATCATAATAAAATATTCTTTTTCCCCATTTTTTCCCTTTCTCTATGGAGTTGGATGAATCAACAATATCAATTACAATGGATGTTTTGAATCAACAAATTTGAGGTTCAACAAAAGTTGACCTTACTTATTTCCTATATTTCTTATCTTCTTACAATCACAATTGCAAATTTGACATTATGTTCTATCACTATCACGTTTCATGTGATAGGAGCTCAAATCTTTATTCTTATATCACTTATTAAATCTTAGTCTTCATACGTGAATACCTTTTGTTTTATATTTATTATGTTTCGAACTTATATGTTATATGGTAATTTTATGTGCCTTACATATCTTATTTTAAGGTTGTCTAGCATTTGAACATTGAACTCAAGTAACAATCTACAACATAACAAATTGGTCAATATCTGAAAAGTTTTCAGTCCTCCTTCTCATCACCCAAGGCAAAACACTATGACTCCTTATCCTCGCCTTACCTATACCCTTTCTCGGCAATTCTCTTTTCCATATGACATTTCTGAAAACGAAAGGATCAAATCCGATGAACATTGGTGAAGGCTTTGTGACTTACAAAAAAGGATGAATGGGGAACTGTGTTCTACGGGTATCTACAACTTGAGGCATGAGAAATCATGTAAACATCCGTGGATTGATTTACCTCCAGGATACAAAGTCCCTAAATTCAAGACATTCGATAGGCATAGAGATCCAATCACACATCTGAAGGACTATTATGGCATACTAATTTCCATAGGACACAATGAGCCTCTCCTTATGAGATTATTTATTCAGAGTTTGTCAGGAATGGAATTCACATGGTTCGCCCAACAAAATTTTGACAAATGGCATAATTGGGAAGAATTGGCTTAAGATTTTGTGAGGCACTACAAGTTTAACATCAATACTGGTCAGACAATGCCAAAATTTCTTAAGATGAAGATAGCAACCCATGAATCTTTTGAGAAATATGCAACTCGATGGAGGTTAGAGACTTCTAAAATACGTCATTTTGTACCTGAGGGGAATTGATTAAAATTTTCCTCAAGACACTAGATGGAATATACTTTCAGAAAATGTTCTTCCTGGTCAATCACAACTTTAATAGTCTAATTTTGATTAGAAAGAAATTAAAATATGAAATAAAGAATCCACCCAAGGAAGAGGAAGAGGATTCATCACCTTCCATACCTCAAACATAAGGTTATCGATATAATGAGACCCACACTGATTTTGGTCCTCAAAAACAAGGCTTGTCAAATCCACTCCTACTTTGTCCAGTAAAACCCAAGACATTCATGAAAGAAACATAAAGAGCATCACATAAATTGATGTTCCTATTTGACATCACTGTTTTACTCGCCTTATGGCTAGCCATATGTAACGCCCCAAATTTGGTACTCGAAATACTACACGGTTCTCATAATCTCATTGGACCACAAGCTAACCCATGACTGATATCTATAATTGAGCCCTGAATAATAATAGTAATATTGTAAATGCAGAAACATGAACTGAAAGGCCATAAGGTTCAATACTGATACATAACTGAAATTATGGTATAATAATACCAAAACAACTGAAATAACTATCTGAAGATGCTGTAGTTTAAAAGCATCTAAAACTGAACTATCTGAATAAAGAGTTAATGGGATAATCCGCTAACTAACCCTATCTGCTAAAATAAACTAAGTATTAAAAGAATGAAATAATCAAATAATAACATCCTCAAATGATGAGGACTCACTGCTGACTCTGACTACTGAAATTGGAATGTTACTAATACTCCGGAGCGCGTGCTTCTGAACCTATAGTATAAAACACCATAGTGTAAATGCGTCAGTACGATTGAATGTACTGGTATGCAAGTGAGGTAGGATTAATACAATGGTTAATATGCATGAACAATTCTAACTGACTGAATAACATAAACATAAGAATACATGCATGAATATGTAATTATATCTGAGATCATGATAACACTGACTCATGAATTCTGATAACATGGATTTACTGATATCTAGGTACTAATACTGGGATACTGAAAGACTAAGTCTATTGAGTACTGAGGAACTAATGTCATATTACTAATAAAGGAATGAATGTTTTGGAAAATTTTGATTATAAAGAACTGGTCTGATTGACATTATCTGACAGTCCTGAAATTTGAATATCGATAATATGAATTTTGTATAATTAATATACTATTAATTGGGTGATTGTATTTGATAGTTCTGATTCTAATGGAACTAGATGAGTTCTATACTGAGTTGAGCGACTATATCTGACATTCGTGAAACTGTAAACTGAACTGTCCTAAAACTGAGACTGTGGGAGGTAATCATCTAACCGATATGCCCTAAAACTAAAATGGTGGGGTCCAACCTATAACTCCAGTTGGAAGGGTGCCAGTACAATGCCATGGGTAAACACAAGCTATGAATAAACCCTATCTGATAGGGAGCTCTTCCGTTAACCCCTTCTAGTAGGAAAAACTCAAATGAGGTGTCTAATCCCTAAGATATTAGGGTAAATCTCAACCTATGCTGGATACGTAGTTCTAGAATGCAAGGATTGCTTCTAAGGATCACACCCTCTACTGGCTAACAGGTGAGTCCCCATCCTTGGGTTTACTCGGTGTTGAATCCTACTCCCAACTAAATAGACATTGAACTAATTTAAATTGAACTAAACTGTTACTGATAGCATTGCTTAGTAGAGTTCACTAAATTTCCATTAACTGAAAGAATACTACTGAGATCTGATAACTGACTAAGAATACTGAGTTTTCCTGAGTCATGGAACTGACTGAATTCTGATGATCATGGGTTGACTGAGAGTATTGTGAAAAATGACACTGGCTCTAGGCACACAACTAAATTGTTGGGTATAAGTACCCCCAGGACTCGATAGTATGAAACTGACCAGACTTGACACTTCTTGAACACGTAACCAATATCAAAACTTCATAATACAATAAGTTGGGGATTTGATGAAACACATGGTTGTCATAATATTCTACATGGATGCAATTGCATATAGACATGTCATACATTCATCAACCTAATCTTATGAAAATTCTATCAAATACTCATAATGCAAACAATATCATAGAAGTCAGTCTTGGACATAAGGGTAAAGCATGCATTTATTATTTGAGTTGAAATTGAGCTATAATACCCAATTTCTATCCTCCTAGCCATTTTGTTAAAAACCCTACATGCATAACTTAGGGCATAGGTGAAATCATCAAATTACACATCATAAATAACTCAATTCATGGATTTCATCTTGCATGCTAATGTAGTTTCATGAAAACACATAAAGATTCCAACTTGGGAATCATACAACAAGATAAACATGGTTACAATCAACCCACAACATAAACATCATATTTTATAATTTGAAAGAGGGTTCTTGGACTTCATGGATGAAAGGAATCCATAAATTAACACTTGACATACCTTCGTTCCTAATTTTACAAAGATTGACGGAGAGATTCTCGAATTTGAGTATTGAATTTGAATCCTTAATTGAAAACCTTAACTTGTTCTTAAGAGATACTTGAGAGAAACTCTATATTTTGGGTGAAATATAGCTGAATCACGTGTCATTAAGTTTATCTAAGGATGGGAAATTGACCCCTTTTCCCTTAAAAATGCGAACATTTAATAACTAAAAACTGGGTGCCGATGCTACAAGCGACCCAATGCGTTGATGGTTGTGATACGATACTCGATGCATCACGCCTTGATCATGTCGAGCCTCAGATTTTTTTGCTCTGGCAGCCTGCACAAATGTTGACCAACACGATTGGTCCACTTTCTGGGACTCCAAACATTATCTAAACATGTTCCAAAAAATCCAAAACTTGTTAGAGAACATCTATTGACCTTCCTGATCATGAACTAAACCATTAAATGAGGTTAAGGTGGCAAAATGAGATTGTCAAATTTTGAAGGCCAATAATAGGCTAAGTCTGGGAACCTAGCTAGAATTTTCTAAGTCCAGGGCCCCTTGACAAGTTTAAAGGACTGAATTAAGCTTTATAAATTTACGGGGTTTTATAATATCTCCTCCTTGAGAACATTCATCCTCGAATGAGACTGAATGAGAGGGAAAAAGAGATAAACTAACGTACATACTAAACATGAATAACTGGAATATAATTCCATGACTGACATAATCGATAAACTGAATGTATCATATTGAACATGCATATTTGATGCATGGTTAACTAGTTCATGAATGCATGACTGAATATGCAAATGTAATTGATACTAAGTTTATCATGAAAATCTAAGCATGAAACTAGATAAGTTCAAGGCAGACTGTTTCCTTAAATTGAAAATGCTAATGAGCCTAAAATTAATTACTATATATGCACGAGGGGAAACACGTGAATGTAACTGAGTCTGGAACGTGATACGTGAGCTGGATATCGTGATCTAAACTGAGTAGCTTGAATATGTGACTTACAACTGAGGTAGGAATTTGAGGGTCAACTTATAAGTACCCCCTTACTCCAAACTAGATTCATTACGAAAAGAGATAATGGCATATTTTATGTCATGAGAGTTCGGGGAATTATAGTGTATCTCCCTCTTGGGACACTAGGTCCCTCAAAGAATACTAATTTTTGTTCTGATACTTATGGAAACTAGGGCAATGCACAAGGCACCTACGAACTGAATCGCGGCTAGATATTCAAGATCTGAAGCTAAGAAAAATTTATTAGACCTTACGCACTATAGATAAGACTACTGAAAATATTTACATGGGTGCTAAGAATGAATGCATAAATATATACTAACTTTATCTGATTAACTGAATAACTTATATCTGAATACTGGGCATGTAAGACTGGACTATACTTAGTCTAGATAGCTGGACTAAGTCTATAGGGTATTATACATAGGAGGTAATGACTAACTAGGTAACATGAGGTAACTGAGCATGATAGAGGGAAAACTGTATTACCTTAGGAACGCAAGACCAGGCATCTAATCATGATTTGGAAATATTCTGTAAATTGAGGTACTGTAATACTAATAACTGAGTTGCTGATGGCCATATGCTATGGTTAGGTAATCTTAAAACTAGACTGAGTTTCTGATCTAACTACTGGACTAGGACTGGGACTGAGATTGTAGCTAAGACGGTAATTGAGATTGTAATAGTAACTAAGACTATAACTGATACTGAATGCTAGTTTTCTATAACTCAAGGTTAGACTGGTATGGGAGTACTGAATTCTGATGGCTAAGTAACTGATAGATGAAAGACATAGTTTTGTAGGACTATTTGAGTCCTTTACTGAATATTAATTACTGAACTGACACTGTAATTGAGGCCTACAGGATGGAACATTAACACTCCAGATTCATTGAGGTATATAAACTAAGGGTATACGAGGCATAATCTGAGTTTGATTGAACACTAGGAGTGAAGTCATGAATCCTGTAGGCTAAGCATACTGTAAAGCATGACATGAGTGTATGAGTCATAAGCTACACAAACTGGGTTCAAAATTTTTGAATTCGTGTAACATAATCCACAACATTGGATGAACTTGGAATCCTCATACGAGAAGCTTGAAACACACACTATTCTATGAAAACTGTATGGATATAAGATGTATTCATGGGAATGAAATGGAAAGCATGCATATCGTGATGATTGAAGTACAAAACTTTGCATTGAGATAAGAATGGTCGGGAATCATCTTCCCTTATGGATTTCCTATACATATTGGTATTACTACTAGAACCTGAAGGCCTGACTTTTAGAGATTTCATAATTGGACAGTTCCTGTATACCTGTCGGGATGTGTTAGACTGACTTACTAGGGTGGGGACTGGAAAAAGGCCCTATTAACATTTTTTTTGGCCTTAAATTAACTTCTATGCAAAGATTTACAAAATAAAAAGGAAGCTTCTAAATCTAAAGAAATGTGAACATGTAAATGAGGGATCTATAACATACCAGTGGCTACATCAAGAGGACTTTCCTGATTTTGTCAGGACTGAAGTGCATAGAGTCTATTTGGGTGTTGCCTACTGATAGTGCTGGAATTGGCACTCTGCTGATTCGGGGGACTAGATTGAGTTGAAGGATGACTGTTACTTTTAGGGCCAGACCTAGGACAATCTCGAACCTTGTGACCTATCTCGCCATATTTGAAACACATATCACTACCGGCTCTACATATACACTTATGATACTTATTACACTCTTCATAAAGTGGATAAGTAAAAACCCTGCTCTCACTACCCTGGGCCTAGGATCCTGGTGCCTCATCTCTATAATTATTTCTGATCTTCAATACTGGTGCACTAGTTAAAGATGGAACTGGGGCTGAAAACTTTTGTCTATGCTAAGAATGGTTACCACCCTGCAACCCTGGCTAAGAAAAGCTATAACTACCAGTTCTAGCCCTCTTATTTTCCCTCTCCTTCTTCTTAAGTTTCTTCTTCTCAATCTATTGAGAATGGACCATAAGCCTAGATATGTCCATCTCCTTAATGAACATCACAGTCCTACACTCCTTAACCACTCTACTTGATATCCAAGACACAAACTTATTCATTCTAGATCTACTGTCTGCTACTACATGAGGAGCGTACCTGGCTAATTGAGTGAACTTGAGGGAGTATTCTTTTACACTCTTGCAACCTTGTCTGAGGTTGATGAACTCTAACACTTTGGCTTATTTCTGCTCTAGGGGAAAGAATCTACCTAAGAAAGTTATAGAAAACTCTTCCCATCCTATGGGCTCTGCATCTGCTCACCTGTCTACCTTCCATTGCTGATACCATGTATTGGCTATATCTTGTAGCTGATAGGATGCTAACTCTTCACTCTCACTGGAAGTCACTCCCATGATATCTGTGATTTTCTGAACCTAGTCAAGAAACTCCTGTGGATCCTCTTCATACTTAGAACTAGAGAATAGGGGAGGATTCATTCGGGTGAAGTCCTAAATCCTGGCTGTTGCAGAATTAGTTACTGGGTTGGTCAGAACAGTAGATGGACTGTTATTTTGAGCTATGACTGAATTGGCTAGAGTAGTGTATGCAGTTTTAAATTTTGTATGAGAGATGTGCTCATCCAGAGGATATGCCTGGATGGGATGAGGTGCTAATTGATTCCCTGTTCCACTTTTGTTAGCCCTTTTGGGAGGCATATTCTGTAAATAGAAGAGAAGAAGGGATTAAACTGAGAGTTTGATAGGAGTTCATGCTCACTCGCACAACATGAATACTGTAAAGTGTCCTACACATAAGTGTGGTGCACAACACACCCATGTACATGACTCAACTACATGCGGCTTTTCAGACTTCCTAAGATGCTGTTGAACCTTAGGCTCTGATACCAATTTTGTAACACCCCAAATCTGGTACCCAAAATGCTACATAGTGCTCATAATCCTGAAAGACCACAAGCTAACCCATGACTGATATCTGAACTGAGCCCTGAATAATAATGGTAATATCGTAAATGCAAAAACATGAATTAAAAGTCTATAAGGTTTAATACTGATACATAACTGAAATTATGGTATAATATACTAAAACAACTAAAATAACTGTCCGAACATGATGTAGTCTAAAAGCCTCTAAAATTGAATTATCTGAATAAAGAGTTGATAGAATAATCTCCCAACTAACCCCATCTGCTAAAATAAACTAAGTACTGAAAGAATGAAATAATCAAATAATAACATCCTTAAATGATGAGGACTTACTGCTGACTCTGACTACTGAAACTAGAATGCTACTGATACTCTAGAGCGCATACTTCTGAACCTATGGTATAAAACACCATAGTGTAAATACATCAGTACGATTGAAAATACCGGAATACAAGTGAGGTAGGCTGAATGCACTGGTTCATATGCATGAAAAATACTAACTGACTGAATAATATGAACATTAGAATACATGTATAAATACATAACTGTATCTGAGATCATGATAACACTGACTCATGAATTCTGATAACGTGTATTTACTGATATTTGGGTACTAATACTGGGATACTGAAAGACTAAGTGTATTGAATACTGAGGAACTGATGTCATATTACTGATAAAGAAATGACTGTTTCTGATAGTTCTTATTATTAAGAGCTGGTTTGATTGACTGTATTTAATAGTCCTGAAATTTGAATACTGGTAACATGAATTGCGTATAATTAATATACTATTAATTGTGTGACTGTGTCTGACAGTGCTAATTCTGATGGAACTAGCTGAGTTCCGTACTGAGCTGAGCGACTGTATCTGATAGTCCTAAAACTGTAGAACTGAACTGAGTTCTATTACTGAAACTAGATCCAAAACTGATACTATGGGAGGTAATAATCTAACCGACATGCCCCAAAACTGAAATGGTGGGGTCCAACCTGTAACCCCAGCTGGAAGGGTGTCAGTACCATGCAACGGGTAAGGATAAGTTGTGAGTAAACCCTCTCTGATAGAGAGCTATTCCGCCAACCCCTTCTAGTATGAAAAACTCAAATGAGGTGTCTAATCCCTAAACTCGTAGGGTGCATCTCAACCTACGCTGGCTACGTAGATCTGGAATGCAAGGATTGCTTATGAGGATCATACCCTCTACTATATAACAGGTGAGTCCCTATCCTTGGGTTCACTCGGTGCTGAATCCTACTCCCAACTGAAGAGACACTGAGCTGATTTAAAATAAATTGAACTATTACTGATAGTATTGCTTAGTTAATTTGAACAGAGTTTACCAAATTTCTATTGACTGACAGAATACTACTGGGATCTGATAACTGACTGAGATTACTGATATTACTGAATTTTCCTGAGTCATGTAACTGACTGAATTCTAATGACCATGGATTGACTATGAGTATTCTGAAAACTAACACTGGCTCTAGTCACACAGCTAATTTGTTGGGTACAAGTACCCCCAGGGGTCGATAGCATGAAACTGACAAGACTTGACACTTCTTGAACACGTAACCAATATCAACAATTCATAATACAATAAGTTGGGGATTGTATTAAACACATGGTTATAAATAATAAAAGCATGCTTTACCCTTATGACCAAGACTGACTTCCATGATATTGTATGCATTATGAGTATTTGATGGAATTTTCATGAGATTAGGTTGATAAAAGTATGACATGTGTATATGCAATTCCATCCATGTACAACATTCTGAATATTCCATCAAATACTCATAATGCACACAATATTATGGAAGTCAGTCTTGGTCATAAGGGTAAAGCATGCATTTATTATTTGAATCACAATTGAACTATAATTCCCAATTTCTATCCTCCTAGACATTGTGTAAAACACCCTACATGCTCAATTTAAGGCATAGGTGAAATCATCAAATTACACATCATAAACAACTCAATTCATGGATTTCATCTTGCATGCTAACGTAGTTTCATAAAAACACAAAGATTCCAACTTGGGAATCATACAATAAGATAAACATGGTTACAAACAACCCACAACATAAATATCATATTTTATAATTTGAAAGAGGGTTCTTGGACTTCATGGATGAAAGTAATCCATAAATCAACACTTGAAATACCTTAGTTCCTAATTTTACAAAGATTTACGAAGAGATTCTTGAATTTAAGTATTGAATTTGAATCCTTCTTTGAAAACCCTAACTTGCTCTTGAGAGAAACTCTATATTATTGGTGAAATATGGCTGAATCACATGTTATTAGGTTTATGTAAGGATGGGAAATTGACCTATTTGCCTTAAAAATGTAGACATTTAACGATTAAAAATGGGGTACCGACGCTACAAGCGACGTGGCATATTGATGGATACGACGCGATACTCGACGCGCCGTGCCATGATTGTGTCGAGCCTCAGAAGTTTTGGCTCTTGCATCCTATACAAATGTTGACCAACATGATTGGTGATGCAGCGCACCATGATCGCATTGGTCTACTATTTTGGGACTCTGAACATGATCTAAATGTATTCCAAAAAATCTAATACTTATCCAGGAACACCTATTGACCTATTGATCATAAACTAATAAAAATATGGACCATTACAGGATGTTAAGGTGGAAAAATAAGATTGCCAACTTTCAAAGGACAATAATAGGCTAATTCTGGGAACCTATCTATAATTTTCTAAGTCTGGGACCCCTTGACAAGCTTAAAGGACTGAATTAAGCTTTAGAATTTTACGGGGTCTCACATCATATTTCATTGTTTTCTCTATATTTCTTTGTACTCATGAACTATATTCGACCTGACTTCCATTTGGGTACGTAGGCAGCCCACTCTAGGTTTGGTCTTTATCTAATAAAACACTTCTTTTCCCCTCTCCTTCACATTCTTACACTTCCAAATTAATCCAACTCTTGAGCATATAAAGGCAGATTATAATTGAGGTTACTATATTCGAATTTAGGAAAACCATTTCTCTTAGACTAATGTTTTCTTTGAGTTGTACAGGAATATAAGGATCCAAAGACAAAAACTGGAGTAGAATTTTTTAGGTTCCAAGTAAACCTAAAAAATTTCATGATTAAATAACATATCAATTCACAATGACGTGTAAAAGACGCCTTTCATTCTAAACTAGGGAAGAATTTTTGAGAATACCTCAAAAATTTCACAAGTAAATAATTCATTCACAATGACATGTGAAAGGTGCTTTACATTTTAAACCAGGGCAGAAATTTTTTAGAATTCTTCAAAAATTTCATCACAATGGAGTACAAATTTCAATGGTTCATGGAGTAGAAAACGACGATCGAGGACTCTAGAATGGTACAAATTCGCATTTCTTTTTGATTGGCAACTTTTCTTTTAGTACAGGATTAACAGGTACAGATGACAACAATCACTTATCATGAGAGGCCTAATGTCCAGTCTAGAATCATGACTATAAGACCCAATGGTTGATCCGACAGTACAACAGATACGTTTTCTTATCTCTTCTTATAATTATTGTTATGGTTGTTTTCACTACATTATTCAATCTTCTATATACACACATATATCCAAGCTAATCATTTTTACCGAGTCAAGCCAAAAATAGCAGGACAAATACGTACAGATCATGATCCCACAATGAGAATCCCAAAAGATGATCCCACGATGAGAGGCCAAATAGTTGATCACACGATTCCGCAATGCATCAAGAATCCCCAAATCTGATCCCATGATGAGAGGTCTGACAGTTGATCTCACACAATTCTACAGTGCATCGAGAATCCTAAAGCTGATCCCACAATGAGAAACCAAACAGCTGATCACACGATTCCACAATGCATCGAGAAGCCAAAATTTGATCCCACGATGAGAATCCAAATAGCTGATCACATGATTTCGCAATGCATTAAGAAGCCCCAAAACTGATCACATAATGAGAGGCCAAACAGCTGATCACACGATTCCACAATATATCTAGATGCCAAAAGTTGATCCCACGATGAGAAGCCAAGAGCTGATCCCACGATTCCACGATACAACAGATATGCCTTCTTTATTTCCACATTCACTTTATGTTAATGAATTGTTTATTACTTACATGCCTAACCTTTGTCATTTAGTATGATGCCAAGATGCAGGTAATAGAGAAGGAATATCAAACAGAGATAATTTTTGGAATATTACCCCATCTATTCATCCATCACCTCACCTACCTTAATATTTTTAAACTTTTCCATACGTTAGTGTTTCACTTTATTCACTACCGTCTCACTGACCCACGATATCGTCATTGAAATGCCCGTCCTTTATCACTGACACTCTTTAGGAACATTGTTCGTTCCTAAATTTGAAACTACAAACGGCCAGATTCTCGTAAGACCAGAGATACGTAGGCAACTTAAACCGAAGTCTCGGCCACACTATTTTTAAAACCACCTCCTATCTCTTTAACTCCAACGAATCTTCTTCGATTGGATAAAATTGACTACTACATTAACTTTTGTTGATAGACAATTCTTTCATCATTCTCAAGCAATGAAGAGGAATCTGTTGACACCCAATTTGGACCCTCTCATTTGTCATTTTTTCCACCCAAGCATCTGTTTTGGTCGCGAGGTCAAAATCGCTATTTTTATCTCTTTTAATCAAAATTATGATTTTAAATACTATTTACATTATTTAAGTATGATTATTATTATCATCATCATTATTTTTATGTTTATTATATAATATTCCGCTCTTGCAAAGTTTTATTTAATTATTTCTTGTTTAGTTTATTATATAAGTAGTTGATCAAATATTTAAGAGTTATTATTCCTTTTAGTATAAAGATAATGATTGATTTAATAATTAGTATTATTTCATTCGTTTAGTAATTTAGTATTTATCCATTTTATATATTTTTCTAAACAAGTTCAAAATTCAAATCTTCCCATATCCTCCTAAAATCTTTTCTTTAGGTAGAAGAATTTTTATTTTTCTCAAAATCATTTTACATTATTTTAATCTCCCATATCCCTAAAATCCTTTTACAAAGTCAAAATCTTTTTAATATGGAAGGAAATTCCTCCCTCCAAAATAATCCCCCTTATGATGGAGAAAATAATTCATGTCCATTTTTAGCTCACACCTCCTCAACATCTCTTTTTCTTTTCCTTTATTTATATGCATGGGCATAACACACGAAGAGGAGTACCATGGATATTAATCACTTTTCCCTTTGTCTTATCTTCCCAACCTAAGTCATCTTATCAACTAAGACAAAAAAAAAACTATCCTAGCTAAGCTTCATGGATTCTCATTTAGTCAATTTACAAAGTCATATTATTATCGGAGTATTGAGAGGAAAAGATGACCAAAAATCTCACTGGAAAATTCTCTTGTGAATCAATCATCTACAAATGAACCAAGAGTCAGTTCCAAGGTTCACCTTTTTCTTTAGTTATTTTTGGTGTTTAACTTCATATTTTATGTTAAATTTAAAATATTATTACAATTGATTTGTTGAATCTTCTACCCTTCATAATTTTTCATATTTAATATCATGTCTTGCTTACACATGTTTGTATGTGTTAATTACAAATTCTAGCTTCTTAAAATTGTTATTGTGCTCCTACAATTGGAGAGTCCTTAATTATGAAGTCATGGTCTATTTTTTGTGTTTAATATCACTATATTGTACTAGTCTATGCCTCTTCATGTGAATATCTATTACTTGAAATTTTGTTTCTTCTATTAGTAATCAATAACATGTTGTATTTTGTTGAAAGAATTAATTTGCTCGATGGAGTAACTTGTATTTTTATTTTTACAAAAATGAAAAGGCTGGGGTATTTTATAATATAATCAATCAATGTGTTTCAGTAGTTCAAGTTAAAAGAATGTTTGGTTTGGAGCTAATGAAGTCAAAGGATTTTTTAGCATACTAATGTTATTTATTTTACTCTCTTAAGCTTCATTCTTTTGATTTTTACTTTACTCTATATATTGAAATAATTCAAGTACCTTCACTCGAGGGATGTTTGTGTTGTATTTTTGTTTTTGAATTTATTTGTATAAATATTCTTTAAAATTTGATAAGAATGAAAGCATGACATATCTTTTAATTTATTTCATAGGACAAAATGTAATTTTTGATATAGTCATCACTGTCAATAGTGATTCATGTGACTCTTTTAATGTTTTGATTTACTAACCCATGATTCAATATTAGTTTCGAGTGGGTAAATGTAAATTATTTTTTTACTTATATGTTGCTTTAATTAAGAATTTTTATTACTTTAGTATTTTAAATTTTTTTTGGGTCAAACGTTAAGAATAGACATACTCTCACTCCCTTTAAATATTTTTGCATGTATACGACACTTGAATGACGTCACTTGAAGTTCAATTACGGAAAGGGAGGAGTCAATGCATGATGAGAGCTCAAATAGAGTTGTCACCCCAACGGGCATTAGGTATGTTTTGGGATATGATGACAAAAGACAGGCTATAGCTGACTTTTTGTATGGAGCATACACATAACTTTATTAAAAATAAAGTAAACTTGACAACCTTTATACTATACTAAATTAGTGACAAGCTTTGATACAATTTATATATTATACCGACATATTTTTGATTATGTGACATTTAAATACTAAAATAGTTTATTTAGTACTCTTAAATAAATTTCTGTAAGAATTTCTTTCGTCTGGTCTTAAGACATTTAAGAGAGTCGATATAGAAATTGGAATAGAGGGAGTAACATCAAATTGGGCCTATTTCAGCCTTGTTATACCCTGATCATACTCACATTCTCTCTTTTACTTTATGTATGTGTTATTGAATTATTTATTTACTTTTATTAATCCTTTACATTAATTTGTCAGCAAAATTGTGGTGACACATATATTACTAACAAGTTTTGCATCATTTGAAGTTTCTCCATACTTTGGTGTAAATTCAATTTATAGTTTATCATCCTCCAAGTTTTTCCTCATGCTAAAAAGTAAAGGAGTTCGTTGAGTTCACAATCTAAAGAAGAGAAAAAAATACAGAAATTAAGAAACTTTTCCTTTACCACTTGTATGTCATGAAAGGTTAGTCTCATATCTTTTGTTCTTTTTATTCTATGTATGATATTTACACTAATTGAAAGTGTTCTTTATTTGAACACTTAATTAACAATTAAGTTAAAATAAGCGACCTTTATTTGATCACATAGAATTCCCACATAAAATAAGAATTCAACCAGGAACCACCTTTGTGGACCTCGAAAGGTGCTTAACACCTTTCTTTTGAGGTAATTTAAACCCTTACCCAAACCTCTAGTGAACTAAGATAAAACAAAAAAAGAGGTTCGTAGTAACCTAGACCAGTGCCCTAATGCACCTTAATTTTTTAGGAGTCGAATTTTTATATCACACCCTTATCATAATCCCAAAAAGAGTGGTCATGTCATAATCCTCTTTCCGTGAGAAAAATAGGGCGCGACACACCCGATTGCCACACTCACTACTAATGTGATCTTTCAAAGACAAATTTGCTATTAGAAAGAGAAATTTGTTTAGAGAATGTACCAGTGAAACTACCAATTTTTCACAACAAAGTTAAAGCCATCGGGTGAAGGTGCTTTGCTCCTAATCCATGCCTTGCAAATGAGCAAATGGTTCATGAATTTTATGCAAATATCAGTGAAGTATCTTTATCAAACCCACTCAATGTGATTGTAAGGATACAAGGAAAGACAGTGAAACTTGAGGCTAAGCAAATCAATGATGTTTATGGGATCAAGTAGGAAGACATGGGTGAATTTAAGGCAAAGGGATGTAAATTAGGCAATTAGTTGGCACAACAACTATGTCCCAGAAAGGATGTCTCATGGACCAAAACTAAAAGCAATATCTCCATGAAGGACTTCACTTCTGAGGCTCTAATATGGTTGCACATCATTTTTAGCCAGGTGTCTCCTTGCAACTACATGACGGCAGTCCCTGAATTGTATGCTTGGATGGTTGGTTGTATTCTAAACGACATCCTTTTAGATGTTGGTCAGCTCATGGTCAATGAAATAGATCATTTTAAAAATGATGGTGGTACAAATCTCTTTTACCCTTCTCTGATTACTAAGTTATGCAGGAAAGCAGGGGTGGAAAAATATGCTAGTGATACATGGATGCATCCTAGTTCCCCATATACCCATTGAGTATTTGAGGAGAGGGCGCACCTGCAAAAAGTAAGAAAAGAAAGATCAACTTTGAAGAGACAACATGTAGAGAACCTAATCCTAATAGGCCAACCACCATTGGACATCTTGAAGAGATTTGAGCTAATATTGTAACCATTAAAGAGCTTATGGATAGCTTGCCTCAAAGGCCGAGAGAACCCTTCATGAACCATCACTTATATATGTCGTGTGCCATTTATGATTAGTACAAGGAGGACCAAAAGAAGCAAAAATGCTATCATTGATTGGCTTAAGGAAGCCTACTTTTCTTTGGCAGAATCATACCGAGATCTTCAGAGCGCACATAAAAAGATGATCACTAGGGGGAAAAAGAGGGATGATTTTTTTACTAAGATATGGAAAGATGTGAAGAGCCTATGAAAGGTTTTGAAGCCCCGAAATAGGCTTCCTACTTCTTGGGTGGACAGTGATAATGAGGCCTCAACTGAGTGATTAAACCTTGATGAGAGTGGTGATGATCCAGGGTGTACGAGTCATAGCATCCGTTGATACGATTTCAGGGAGCACCCTTATCTCTTCTACCCTTGATTATTTATATAGTGGGGACACTTCTACCACTTTAGTTGGGGGTGTTTCCTTATTCATGACATTTGGGCCAGTATTATTGATATTTTTTCATACTTCTTTGCTCTTTTTGATAACCCTTACCTCTAGATTTATTTGTGTTGTAATATTCAGGCACTTTGATGGTGCCCATATTTTCTTAGACTAGTCATTTGTTTTTGTTTGTTGGCCATTTTAGTTAGAATTACACTAGATGATTCTTACCCTCGTGATTGGGTTTCTATCAGTAGGTGCAAGGGAAGTCTGAGCACCCGTGGCATTGAAGCTACTAAATGCAAAAAAAGCCTGAGTACCTATAGCATTGATGATTTAGGATCACATCCATATCCATTGGTCAAGTCTTAGTAACCATATGGGTAGTTAGCCTGTACTATGATTCACATTGTGCGACTATGGTTTGAGTTGTTACCATATTTAGCAAATTATACGTGATGCAAATACAAAGGCAATAAACCTCTCTATTCAAAATTTTTTACAAAATCCGAAGGCATAGAAGTGAATAACTTTGTAATAACATTTTCTTTCTTTTTACGATTACCTCATCTTTGTCATGAGAGGTTAGAACAATTGAATTCCCTTGACGATATCCACATGCGGTGTGTGTGTGAGCTTAATAGTTTCCATCTCATTCATACTTGTGCTATCTAGAACTTTCCGCTCTAGTCTTTCATAGCTAATTTAGATTGTACTTGGTTGGAGAAATAATCTTAGGCTATCTTTGTTATTTTGGTACCCACTTAAAGCCTAAAAATCCTAACCATACATAAGTCTAATCCCTCGTACCCACTTCGAGCCTTTGGACCTTTCTTTGGCAAACACATTACAAGCCATGAACCAATCTTTTTATCCCTCTTTTGAACCATACCCTTTTTAAACTTGAGAATGTAATTTGAGGAAAAAAAGCCTAAGTTGGGGGTAGACAAGATTGAAGAAAGAAAGTTTGGTACCACAAATTGTTAGTGTATGCCTAAATTTTCCTAAGTTTTTAAAAGAAGCAAATAAAAGAGGAAAGGACCAAACAAAGAAAAGATATCTTTAACATTACAAGAATGTAAGATAAAAGAAGTTGGGTGAGCAAAGAAAGAAAAAAGTAGGTGGTAAAAGAAAGAAAGCAAGGAGAGTGGCCCATAGTTATAAAAAGAGAGAGAAAGAACTTCGAAAATTGTGATGTAGAAGTTTAAGGAAGGGTGTAGCCTTGTTTTTCTGTAACACCCCGTATTTTGTATGCACTTTTTCTATTTATATGGAGCTTCGTATAGCCTTGGGTATAGACAATGGACGAGATTTATTATGCAAGAATTGATAGTATAGATGGAGTTCTTGATATTACCCATACGTTTTAATGTGATGCGATTAAGTTATCAATGATATAACTATTTAACTTGGAATTGTAAGCCAGTACTTGAATCTAAAGTTTAAAGTGACCAAGTGTGTACAATTTGTAAGTTAGATTAAATAGATTAGGAGGTAGAAATGGAATATAATATTGACGTGCTTTATTTACTTAATTAAGCTAGTAGGTGAGACACCTACTTAAGCTATTTGGACCAAATTAAAGGACCCATGGCTATGGACTAGATTTGGGCCTATATTAATGTACTCACTTGGGCCCAAATTAAATAAAACAGGAAGAAAATGGATAAATGGCCCAACTCACAAATCTTCCATTACCCAAATATATTTTAGCCCATCTAAGAAATTAAGCAAGTAGGTGGATCACCTACTTTGACATTTTGAGCAGTTTGAACTCCTTAAGTAGGTGCATCACCTACTTGGACCAATTTGATCAAATTTGGGGTCTAAAATAGAGCTAAGTGGATGGCTAAAAATAGGGTCTTTATAAGGCCAAGTTTCTTGTCATTTTCCCTCATTCTTAATTCACAAAAAGGTTATATTTCAGAAAATCTCTCTACTTTCTTTAAAGAAACTAGGAGCAACCCTATATTTCCTTTTAGGGTTCTTGGAGAAACCCCAACCTTTGCAGCCCAAGGTAAGTGAAAACACTTATGGTTTAGCCTAATTATCTCATGGAAGATTAGGAAAACATGATATAAGTGCTTAATTATTAATTCATGGCAGAATATAGAACAAACTACTTGCTCACTTTTTTCTTTGTTATTAAGAGATCTCTTTTCTTCTTTGGTTTAAAGTGTGAAGGAAAGTGAAAGTTGAAGTTCTTGAGGAGTTTGAATTAAATGAATAAGTTGTAGAATTGAGATAAGGTGACTGCTCTATTTTTTTCTCCTTATATATGAATTTGATAGAGGGTTATGGATGCGTTTTTATTGAGAACTCAAGAGATGATGAGTTCAATAATTGATTGCTACAATAAAAGGGATTTGGGGATGTTTTGTATGTATATGTTATAGGCTACCAGATTGATATTGGAGAAAGATGTGACTAGTTCGAATTGAAATATAGAATAAAGGTGGGGCGATACACCACCGAACTAATTATTGCTTTTGGTTACTGCCCAATCTATTTTACGTATTGTTTGGAGAGAGTAACAAAGCCAAGGTGGTTTCAGTGAATCTTATAAGAACGTGTATGGTATGTGGCTATAATTACAGGAGAAAACTGTTAAAATAACACCCTTGATTGATGGATTAAGGGCTTACTATTAGATTACTATTTTGTTGAAGTTAAATAGCTCAAATGTGTTGGTTGGTTGCTAATATTTGCTAACCATATATTCTATTGTAGATAAGTAATGTAAAAGGACGGAAGGCAAGTTTGGTTAGTTTTGGAGTTATATAACCAAGTATGTAAGAAATACTATATTTTGCACTCTTTGGCATTAAATCGGATATTTGTTCCATCAAGTAAGCTTCCAAGGTTATCCTATAACAAGTGATACATAATGGCAGGGTATTATCCCTTGTAGCCAATGAACTTATTCAAACTCTCTTACGTGTTAAAACACCTCAATACATGCTTATTATTAAACCTGCATGTCTATTTTTAAAAGAAAATTTCAGTAATTCTTTGTTTACTCAAATAAGACCTATGTGTTATTTTCATCTCCTAAACACTTCATTTGTGTTCCAACAGCTCCCTACCTTATTTTTGTTGCACTAAGTTCCCATTTACATGTCTCTTATTTGTAGATTATTGTTTCAAGGTACCATAATATTATAACTACCAAAGTAACAATCTCAAAGGCTAAATAAACTAAATAGCACAAGTTTATTAAATAAGTGGCAGCTCAGAGGCATACGCCTAACATGGGTTGATCTAGATACCTTTATATATGGGTGGCAGCCCAGGGATATAAGCCTAGCATGGGCCGATCCCAATAATCATATATGGGTGGCAGCTCGGGGGCATAAGCCTAGTATGGGTCGATCCCAATTAATCTATTTACCACTGATCAGCTAGTCATTTGCATTATTATGGGTCGATCCCAATTAATCTATTTACCACTGATCAGCTAGTCATTTGCATTATACGGCTTACAAATATTATGAAGTAAGACAGTTAAAAATAAAGAAAATAATGTAATGTACGTAGTCCTATAAGTATATATAAAGGTGGTCTACTAGTATTACTTATACACTTGTATATGAATTCTATTGAGCTCTTGTATCATATGTTGTTACCTTCAGCCTTACATATTCAGTACATATTTTTGTATTGACGTCCCTAATGGGGGACCTGTATTTCATGATGCAGGCATAAGTGCTTCAGCTAATACACCTGCTAGTAGGAGCACAGGCTATTCAGTGACCATTGGTGAGCTCCAAGTTGATTCAGGGATTTTCGAGTGTGTTCTATATATTTTGGTATTATGCAGTAGACAAGAGTAGGGCGAGGGTTTGTCCCAACCCTAACTAAGTCTATGTATCTTTTATAGGCTTTGTAGACTAATGTAAAGTTAAGCATGGTAGTGTCTTGTCTTATAGATGTGGTGGCCCTAACGGCCATGTGTTGTATATATAAATTTGTGCTTGCCTACGTAGTTATTCTCAATAATGCATAATATCATGTTTGTCAAAACCTTCAGTTATTATAGTTACATGTATGGGAAGTTTAAGGTTATGGATTGGTTCTCTCAGGCCTTTATGGCTACGGGTGCGTGTCCACCCCAATAGGATATGAGGTGTGACAAAAGTAGTATCAGAGTAGGTCGTCCTAAGGAGTCTACAAAGTTTTGTCTACATAGAGTCTTCCTTATGGGTGTGTTTTGCACCACATCTATAAACAAGAGGCTATGGGCATTTAGGGGTTGCTGTTTTTTTCATATATTAGATTATGCAATAGAGTCCAAGTCAAAGGTGAAGTCATATTTAACCACTAAATCTATTTTTTCTCACTATAGTAAAGATTTTGATTATAAGTAGGAGTAAGAATACAGGTAAGTAAGTAGACGTGGCTGTCAGAGAAGGGACCAGCAAGTCACCACCTAGATAAGCTAATCAAAGTGAGTCTCAAGCCTAGTTTGTATCACAAACTTCTTCTACTCCTCTATCTCTAGAAAAGCTAAGAAGCAGTAGAACTACATCCTCAAAACCACCTATTAATGCTACTGATCAAGATCTAAGAAATGCGGTACAATTGTTGGCTTGTATAGTTATTGAACAAGTTCAAGGACAAACTATTCCAGCCACAAGTTCTAGTGGTGTAAATAGGGTAGCTATCCTACATACACAAGATTTCCTTAAGCTAGATCATCTCACATTCACCGTATCAGATATTAATGAAGACCCACAGGACTATATTAATCAAATCCAAAGGGCTTTAGATGTCATGCATGTATTAGGTAAAAAGACAGTTGAGCTAGCAGTATATAGATTCAAAAGAAGAGGCTATATTTTAGTATGACGACTAAAAATAATCTAGGGGCATAGAAGGACCTTCAACTACTTAGAAAGAGTTCAAAGATGCATTTCTTGGTCATTATCTTCCATTTGAGATTCAAGAAGCCCGTGTGGATCAGTTCCTGAATTTTCACCATGGAAATATAAGTGTGATGGAGTACAACCTCTAGGTTAACTTTTTGGCTAGGTATGCTCCTAATATAGTAGCTATTATGGATGATAGAGTTCATCTAAATATTGATAGATTAGATTTATATCTTGTTAGAGATTGTACTATTGCTGCTTTGTAAAAAAAATGGACATAGCAAGGATACAAGATTTTGCACAAAAAATTAAAAATCAGAGGCAAAGAAGAAAAACACAAGAATTGGATAGAGGGTATTCCAAGAGGGCCAGATCTACAAGGTAGTTTATGGCATCCTAAGGAGAGTTTAGGCCTCTATTTTCTAATTGACCACCTAGGCCATTATCTTCTTATTTTGTAGTTGGTGCTCTACCACAGTTTCAAGGGTCTAAAGGAAACCAGTTTAGGCAAAGAACTGAGAGTCAGAGTTTACGAATAGTAGGATATCAAGAGAAAAGGAGTATTAGCTGATTAAGACCCCCTTAATAGCCATGTAAAAATATGGAAAGCTTCATTTAGGTTTATGTTGGTTTGGTACAAATGCTTGCTTTTGGTATGGTACATCGAGGTATATGATGAGAGAATGCCCACAAAAAGGCATGGGTAGTATGGCACGATCTACTAGATCAGTCATTGCATCATCATCATCATCAGTACCTTCTTTAGGAAGGGGTGTACAATCTATATATCATGGTAGAGGTGCTAAAGGAACAACTAGCTCTAGTAGAGTTCAAAATTATACATATGCTCTAGCGGATCGACAAAATTTAAAGGCTTCTCCAGGTGTGGTTACAGGTACATTGTCCATATTTTCACAAAATATATATGCATTAATTGATCTGGGCTCTTCATTATCATATGCTATTCCAATTATTACTGGAAAGTTCAAAAGAACACAAGAATTGCTAGTTAAGCCAATTGAAGTGTCTATGCCAGTTGGTGAATCTATTATATCTAGGAGAGTGTATCAAAATTGTATAATAACTATTTTTGGTCGTGATACAATGGATGACCTTGTTGAGTTAGAAATGGTAGATTTTGATGTTATAATGGGTATGGATTGGTTAGCTTGTTGTTATGCCGCAATAGATTACCGAACTAAGAAGGTGTATTTCCATTTTCCAAGGGAGGTAGTCCTTGAATGGAGGGGTAACATTGGTGTGCCAAGAGGTAAATTTATTTCTTATTTTAAGGCAAAAAGGATGATTTCCAAGGGTTACATATATCTTCTAGTTAGAGTGAAAGATATAAATACGAAGCCACCAACTCTTCAAACTATTCCAGTGGTAAATGAATTTCTTGATATATTCCTTGAAGTTTTTCTAGGTTTTCCTCCAGAATGAGAAGTGGATTTTGGTATTGATATGATTCCAGGTACTCAACCAATCTAAATTCCTCTGTATAAAATGGCTCCGACAGAACTACAAAAGTTGAAAGAGTAATTAAAAGACTTTCTAGAGGAAGGATTCATAAGGCGTAGTATGTCCCCTTGGGGCACACCAGTGTTATTTATATGTAAGAAAGGTGGCTCATTGAGAATGTGTATTAACTATCTGCAATTGAATAAGGTGACTATTAAGAACAAATATCCCCTTCTAAAAATTGATAACTTATTTGATCAATTGCAAGGCGCCAAGTGTTTTTCAAAGATTGATTTGAGGTCTAGTTACTATCAAATGAGGCTCAAAGAGAAGGACATACCCAAGATAGCTTTTCAAATATGGTGCAGTCATTATGAGTTTCTAGTCATGTCATTTGGGCTAACTAATGCACCCGCAATTTTTATGGATTTAATGAATAAAGTGTTCAAGCCATTCTAAGATGTGTTTGTGATGGTTTTTATAGATGATATTCTGCTTTATTTGAGATTAAAAAAGGACCATTCCAGTCACTTACGATAGGTGTTACATATTCTTCATAGTCGTAAGCTATATACAAAGTTCTCTAAATATGAATTTGGGTTAAAATCTGTGGTATTCCTAGGTCATATTGTATCTGAAGAAGGAATAAAGATTGATAGTCAAAAGATATAAGTTGTGAAGAACTGGCCAAGACCTGCAACACCTACAGAGATTCGTAGTTTCCTTGGGTTGGAAAGTTATTATCAAAGGATTGTTGAAAGATTTTTTTCATTTTTTGTACCTTTAACAAAGCTAACACACAAAGGGTCTAAGTTTTAATGGAATGATGCGTGTGAAAGAAGTTTCCAAGATCTGAAGAATAAGTTGACTTCTACACCCATATTGGTGTTTCTAGAAGGCAAAGAGGGGTATGAAGAGTATTGTGATACTTTAAGAATTGGATTAGGGTGTGTATTGATGCAGCATGGTAAAGTCATAGCTATGCTTCAAGATAATTATGGCCACATGGGAAGAATTATCTGACACATGATTTGGAGCTAGTAGCGGTTATATTTTCCTTAAAGATAAGGTGTCCCTACTTGTATGGGTTTCATATTGACATATATACTGACCACAAGAGTGTGCAATATATCTTTAATTAGAAGGACCTAAATTTGAGACAACAAAGATGGCTTGAGCTATTAAAAGACTATGATGTTTATATCTTGTATCATCTGGGAAAAGCAAATGTGGAAGCTGATATATTAATTCGTAAGGTTATGGTAGGTGCTTATGGAAATCCTATGGAATGACAGGGGATGACTAGGGATCTACACCAATTAGCTAATTTGGGGGTTCGCCTTCTTAAAACTCCAGATGATGGGTTTATTATGCATAATGCAGTAGAATCTTCATTAGTAACTGAAGTGAAAGAGAAGCAATATGCAGATACCATTCTATTACAGCTTAAGGAGAATTTACAATATGGTATGACAAAGGCATTTGAGCTTACGCAAGAGGGAGTACTTTGGTGCTAAAACAAATTATGTGTACCTAATGTAGATGGACTAAGAAATAGGATTATATAGAGGTACATCATTCAAGGTATTCCATCCATCCAGGGTAAACTAAAATGTATCATGATTTGAAAGGAATGTATTGGTGGGGTGACATAAAGAAGAACATTGTTGAATTTGTATTCGAATGTCCAAATTGTCAAAGAGTTAAAGTAGAGCACCAAAAGCCCGAGGGTTATATGCAATGTATAGATCTTCCAATCTGGAAGTGGGACATGATCAACATGGATTTTGTCACTGGTTTGCATGGTATATCTCAAAAGTTTGATTCCATATGGGTGATAGTTGATAGTCTTACTAAATTAGCATACTTCCTACCGATTAGGACCATTTATACAGTTAATGAGTATGCCAAACTGTATATTAAAGTGACAGTTCTACTACACAGAGTTCTAACCTCTATTATATCAAATAGGGGATCTCAATTTACTATAAATTTTTGGAAGTCTTTTCAGAGAAATTTGGGAACAGAAGTTACTTTAAACACAACTTTTCATCCTCAAAAAGATGGACAAGAAGAATGTACCAGTCAAACACTTGAAGATATTCTACGAGCTTGTATATTGGACTTTAAAGGTAAATGGGATGATCATTTACCTCTCATTGATTTATCCTTCAATAATAGCTATCATTCAAGTATCAAAATGGCACCATATAAAGCTTTATATGGAAGAAAGTGTAGGTGACCAATTGGATGGTTTGAAGTAGGTGAATCTGCATTATTTAGGACAGATCTTGTTCATCAAGCTATGGAAAGGCTAGACACAACCCAAAGTTGACAAAAGTCATATGTCGATGTTAAAAGAAAGGGGCTAGAGTTTGCTATAGCTAATTGGGTATTCTTAAAGGTGTCACTAATGAAGGGAGTTATGAGATTTCGTAAGAAAGGAAAACTAAGTCCATGTTCTATAGGCCCATATAAGATTACTCAGAGGTTTGGCCCAGTATTTCACGTCTCAATGCTTTGAAAGTGAATGGGAAATCCATGTCATATTACTCCTACTAAAGATGTACAAGATATAACATATCTAATATAAAGAAATACCTATTTCTATCCAAGATCGACAAGTTAAGAAGTTAAGGAATAAAGAAATATATTCTGTAAAAGTGCTTTGGAGAAACTAACAAGTAGAAGAGATAACATGGGAAGCTAAAGAAGTGATGAAATCTAAGTACCTCTATTTGTTCAAATATGAAGAGAAATTCCAAGATAATGGATTGGAGCAATAACAAGTAAGTACAATATATAGGTACTATGTGATAATAGGGATATTAAAGTGAGGCTTGAACTTGTTTGGCTGGATAGTTATGCTAACATTCGAGGGTAAATATTCCTAAGGGGGAGAGAATATAACACCCTGTATTTTGCATGCACTTATATGGAACTTGGTATAGCCTTGTGGTATAAGCAATGTACAAGATTTATTATGCTAGTATTGATAGTGTAGATAGAGTTCTAGATACTACCCATATGTTTTAATGTGACGGATCAAGTTAACATCGATACAACTATTTAACTTGGAATTGCAAGCCGGTATTTGAATACAAAGTTTAAAGTGACCAAGTGTGTACAAGTTGTAAGTTAGATTAAAGGGATTAGGAGATGGAAATGGAATAGAATATTGAGGTGCTTGCTTGACGTAATTAAGCTAGTAGGTGAGTCACCTACTTAAGTTATTTGGACCAAATCCATGGCTACGGACCAGATTTGGGCCTACACTAATGTACTCATTTGGGCCCAAATTGAATAAAAAAGAAAGAAAATGGATAAATCACCCAACTCACAAATCTTCCAAGGTCCAAATATAATTGATCCCAACTAAGAAATTAAGCAAGTAGGTGCATCACCTAATTTTACATTTTGAGAAGCTTGAACTCCTTAAGTAGGTGCATCACCTACTTGGACTAATTTTATCAAATTTTGTGTCAAAAATGCAGCAAGTGGATGGCCAAAAATAGGGCCTTTCTAAGGACGAGTTGCTGGTCATTTTCCCTCATTCTTAAAGCACAAAAAGTTTATATTTCACAAAATCTCTCTACTTTTTTTAAAGAAACTAGGAGCAGCCCTATATTTCCTTTTAGGGTTCTTGGAGAAACCCCAACCTTTGCAACACAAGGTAAGTGAAAACACTTATGGTTTAGCTTAATTATCTCATGGAAGATTAGAAAAACATGCTATAAGTGATTAATTCTTAATTAATGGTAGAATATAGAACAAGCTACTTGCTCACTTTTTTCTTTGTTATTAAGAGATCTCTTTTCTTCTTTGGTTTAAGGTATGAAGGAAAGTAAAAGTTGAAGTTCTTAAGGAGTTCAAATTAAAAGAATCAGTTGTAGAATTGAGGTAAGGTGACTGCTCCATTTTGTTCTCCTTATATATGAATTTGAGAGAGGGTTATAGACGTGTTGTTATTGAGAAATCAAGAGATTATGAGTTCAATAATTGATTGCGACAATAAAAGTGATTTGCGGCTGTTTTATATGTATATTTTATAGGCTTTCTGGTTGATGTTGGAGAAAGGTGTGACTAGTTTGAATTGAAATATAAAAGAAAGATGTGGTAGTACACCACCAAACTAATTATTACTTTTGGTTACTGCCCATTCTGTTTTACATATTATTTGGAGAGTGTAATAAAGCCAAGGTAGTCTTGGTGAATCTCATAAAAATGTGTATGGTATCTGGGTGTAATTGGAGGAGAAAAGGGTTAAATACCCTTGATTGATGGATTAAGGGCTTACTTCCCGGTTACTATTTTGGTAAAGTTAAATAACCCAAATGTGTTAGTTGGTTGCTAATATTAGTTTACCATATATTCTATAGTAGATAAGTAATCTAAAAGGCGGGAGGTCAAGTTTGGTTAGTTTTAGAGTTATAGAACCAGGTATGTACGGCATACTCTATTTTGCTCTCTTTGCCATGAAATCAGACATTTGTTCCATCAAGTAATCTTCCAAGATTATCCTCTAACAAGTGATACATAATGGTAGGGTATTATATCCCTTGTAGCCAATGACCTTATTCCCTCTCTCTTACGTGTTAAAACATCTCAATATATGCTTATTATTAAACCTGCATGTGTATCTTTATTAGAAAATTTCAGTAGTTCCCCGTTTACTCAAATAAGACCCATGTATTATTCTCAGCTCCTAAATACTTCATTTGTGTGCCAACATCTCCCTACCTTATTTTTTTCATTAAGTTCCCATTTACATGTCTCTTATTGGTAGATTATTGTTTTATGGTACCATAATATTTTGACTACCAAAGTAACAATCTCAAAGGTTAAACAAACTAAATAACGCAAGTCTATTAAATGAATGGCATATCAAGGGCATACGACTAACATGGGGCCGATCCCAATATTCATATGTGGGTAGCAGCTCAGGGGTATAAGCCTAGCATGGGCCGATCCCAATGTTCATATATGGACAACAGCTTAAGGGCATAAGCCTAGCATGGGCCGATCTCGATTTATCTATTTACCACTGATCAGCTGGTCATTTGCATTATATGGCTTACAAATATTATAAACTAAGAATGTTAAAATTGAAGAAAATAATATAATGTAAGTAGTCCCACAAGTATATATTAAGGTGGTAAACTAATATTACTTATACACTTGTATCTGAATTCTATTGAGCTCTTGTATCATGTGTTGTTACCTTCAGACTTACATATTCAGTACATATTTTCATACTGAAGTCCCTCATAAGGGACCTGTATTTCAGCTGCAAGCACAGGTGCTTCAGCTAATACACCTTTATAGTAGGAGCACAGGCTATTTAGTGACCATTGGTGAGCTCCAGGTTGATTCGAGGATTTTCGAGTGTGCTAAATATATTTTTATATTATGCAGTAGCCAAGAGTAGGGAGAGGGTTTGTCCCGACCCTAACTAAGTTTATGTATCTATTCGAGGCTTTGCAAACTAAAGTAAAGTTAAACATGGCAGTGTCTTCTCTTTTAGATATGGTGGCCCCAATGGCCAAGTTTTGTATATATAATTTTGTACTTTCGTTCATAGTTATTCTCAATGATGCATAATGTCATATTTTTCAGAATCTTCAGTTGTTATAATTACATGCATGAGAAGTTGAAGGTTATTGATTGGTTCTCCCGAGCCTTTACGGCTATGGGTGCCTATTCGCCCCAATAGGATTTGAGGCGTGACAGTTTCCAAAATGATAGCCTACATTCCCCTAACCATATGTTGGATGCTTAGAAAGTCCTTCGAGATCTTCATTCGCTTACCTTCTTTATAGTGGCGCTTCAAAATTAGCGCAAGCCTATGGTATAGTGCTTGTTAACATGGAGAACTTCTTGAGAGAGTAAGGTCTTGCACTTAAAGTTCCTCGTTGCATGATTAGTAACTAGGTGTGAAATTTTTATTTCTCGTGAGGCAGCATGCGAACTAGTTTAGGTGGGTGATTTTTCATCTCCCATACAATAAAGTAAATAAGGGTGTATCACGTGAGTCATTTTTAGAGTGTTAGTAGTTTTTACATGGTTTCTCACTAAAGTCTATTGTATCCTTCACTATTCCACTTTATAATGAGGGGAGTGGTTGGAAACTTATTTGTCCACATATGAAATGATTTTAGTGGTGGCACTCAAGTTAAGTCATCATGTTCATTGATTGATAAAATGAAGGAACGCATTGTCTCGTAATGTAGAGGGAGTGCTGCTCAAGGACAAACAAGGTCTTAATTTAGGGTTGTTGATAAGTGGTGTTTCTACCACTCATTCATACCCATTATTCATGCACAATGCCTTGATTTGAATGCATAAATAAGATAAACTTGTGGATAGATGCACTAATATCTATTCGATGTAGGTAAAAAGATAAAGAGGTCAAAAGATATGGATTGGAGCTGAAAATGATAAAAAGAAAGCATAGTAGAGTGCAGCTAAAGACCAAGATTTCATCAGCCCTAGTTACCATAATCGTAGTCCTCTAGTTGTGGTCGCGGTAAGTCAAGATGGTCAAAGCAACGCGGTCACAGAATCTAACTGCAGTCACGTAGCTACAGTCACAATCAAATACGCGGATCAGTTGGAACTGGCACAAGGCCAAAATTGTAAAATGTCATGGACAAATCCTAAATCATATATAAGTAAAAACCCTTTCCTCTTTAGGGATGGCTTGTCTCACAATATAGTTTTGAATTCTAAGCGTGAAACCCTAATTAGGCAAGTGTGTAATCAACTTTGGAGATTCAAATTTCTTAGTTTCTTATTGAAGAATGAATGTTTTGGTTAACCCATATGGTATATTTCTCTTTACTTTCTTAATGAGTATCTAAGTAATTTAGTCTTAGGATTTGATTTAATTAGTGTGTAATCGTGTGTGGGTATTGTTGTGTTTGAATGGATTTTAGTTGTTGAGTATAGATTTCACCATTGCTTGAGCTTATGAGTTAGGATTTCATAGGTGAAAGCTCCAAATTTCCAAATAGGTTTGATGGGTGAAAGCTCCAAGCTCTAGAAACCCTTTGTTATCCTCGAAAGAGGGACTTAGGTGAATATTTGGTAACCCATAACATCCTCGAAAGAGGGTTAGCGGGGAAAGGCAATGGTGAACAACTAAGTCTATAGTTTACTACCCTTTGCAATCTTAGAAATAAGTGTTTAGGATGTAAAAATCATGTCAAGAGGATCATCTTAGAAATAGGGATGTTTGGTTGAGGTTTTGGGTGGTTACATAAAATCCACATTTATTAGGTTCTCAAAAGAGCCAATGGGTGAAATCATTGAGGTTTTATAGAAAGATTGACCTCAATGAAATTCAACCTAGCCTATCCATTACTGAACTAGCCAATTACTTTATTGTTGTTATTAAGGTTAGTTAATGGTAGGATGATTATGGACCAATACTAAGGTTGGAAGTATGATTCTGATCCCTTTCCTTTTTATGGTAAATTGTATCATGGATGGTGTATTCATGGTAAAATATTTAGACTAATATGACCTGATTATGCTAAAATTATATTTCCTACTTTGTTAGGATTCCTTAGAGTGGTTAGTATGGCTACCTTAGGTTGTTACCTTATAGTTAGTCTTGTATACCTATATGTATATACATATATCTAGTTGTACTATTATCGTATATCCCTTTATTCCCTTATGTATTCATATTGCATATGTATTCCTTGGCCTTGTATACTACTATATATTCTTTTTCCATTCTTTTTTGTATATTGGCCAGTGATTGATGGTACAATACTCTAGTTCCTTCGTACTGCAATAATAGGATAGTTTATCCTTAGTGCCTCACAAGCTTTATTATGTTGTCTTCCTAGATAGTTGCATATAGTTTATATTCCTGCATTGCATGCTATCTAGATTTTTATTATTTTTGCAGTTAAGTCGACAGTTTCCTATTGAGTACCATGTGTTTAGTACTCATACTACACTTTTGCAGCCTGTAGATCATAGTGCGAGTTCTCATCGTTAGTCTGTGAATTATTCATAGCCTTTATGGGTCAGAGATTTGAGGTGAGCTCCTAACATTTGGACAATTACTACTCTTCCTCTCAATGATTAGACTGATCACTATGTTGTATTCAGAGATCGCTTGTGCATGTATATTTATTTAGCATTTGACCTTGTACTTTTATTATATTAGAAGCTCTTGTACTAACTTTGTATTGGGGTTATTCTTATCTATATTTGCCTATTTTATTATATTTATTCTATTTTATCCTTTTATTTTATTTGATATTTCATTACTAGCAGTTTCGATCAATGAGTTGGCTTACCTACTTATAGGTTATAGTAGGTACCATCATGACCTAACAAATTAGGTAGTGACAAGTTTCTATATTAGCTAAGGATGCTAGATGATTTCACTCTAAGGATATTTCAATGGTTAGGGTTTAGTGTTGACACACTCCAGTTGAGGAGGCTACTAGAGAGATCAAGAGTGAAATACAGACCTATTATCCCCACCTATTCGAGCCTTTAGGTACATCTTGACCCTTTACTTTTGCGAATGAAAGTCTATTTATTAGTGGATATTATAATGAACCTTTAGGTCCTTTTCTACAGTAACACACTATTTTGGTGTTTAGAGATTTCCCATAGTCGCCCCAAGTCATTTATGACCTGTTGGAGCTGACAATTGGGTTATCGAGATGATCTTTTACTTTTAGAGCCAATTTCCTATTTTGAAGTTTTTGGTAGGGGTGTACATAGGTCAGGTTGGTTTGGTTTTTATTGAAAAAGCCAAACCAATCATGTTGGTTTATTAAAACTATAAACCAAATCAAACTAACATAAAATTGATTTTTTTCGGTTTAGGTTTTAGTCGATTTTTTTGGGTTTTTCGGTTATTTTGATTTTTTTGGTCTTTTTTTATAATCTTTATTGTTTGCAATTATATTATGATCGAAGAATAGATTAAATATGTTTTCATTCATGTGCTAGTGAAAAACCATAATTATGAAAAAATGAGAAGCAGAAAACTCTCTTGAAACTAAAAAATGAGATGAAGAGTGAAAAGTTTAGGTTTTAAGTTTTATATTGGGTTTTCGATCATTTAATTAGCAATTAATGGACAAATATTACAACTTAAAGGCCCAAATGTAAATATATATCTACATCTACTTTCAAATTATTGAAAATTACAAAAACTAGTTGAAAAAGTATTTAAAAAATAGATTATAATTAATATTT